>NC_021164.2:40996196-40999565 GCF_000331145.2 Cicer arietinum
AATCGATTTGTTTCAATCAGTTTTACTTTGTGATGTGCACAATCGATTTGCCAGTCGATTAGCTTGTAAATCAGGTTGCCACTGACTTGCACACTTTTTATTTCTAATTGTGCCAGTCGATTGCCTAATCGATTGTGTAACCACAAACAGTATGATTCCTTACAACCCTTTTATGAAATCGATTTCCAAATCGATTTGTTTAGTAGATTTTCAACTTTTGTTGATTTCTTGAGTTCCAAGCAATTTGTCTCAAGTGTGTAGGGTTGAGTTGTTGTTCCTGAAATCTTGCTCAGTTAAAATGTTAGATTTATCATATGATGTATGAACGTTGTATGGTTGTTAATTATGTCAAAATTAGGATTAAGAGGACTAAAGTCCAACATAAGGCTCAACCTTACGTGATAAGTCCCAGATGAATCTCTACGAATTACAATATTTCAACTCATCCCACATTATATAGTATACTCATGATATCAAATTTTCTCTCACCTCTTACCTTAATTGAAGCTTTTACTAGACATAACAATCTCTACGGCAATAACGAATCCAAATAGCTTAACAATTTCACATCTCCTTCTTTGTAAGAGTGGCGAGCAATGACCAATAAAGACAAAATAAATATGCAATAAAATTCCCATATATTTCAATTATTAACTATTTATAATATATCATCGAAAACATATTTTATAAAATATATATATATATATATATATATATATATATATCGAATTATACGTTTAAAATCAATAATAATTATAATTTTTTAGTTAAAAATAATAATATATAGCCTAAATAGAGTTAGAACTCTAAAACATAATTTTATGTTTTCAAATTTAAAAATAGTGTACTAACATATTAATTAAATAGAATAGTGTAAATTAGGCATAAATCAGATAGACAAGTGTATTATTAATAAAATAGAATTAACCTTTATCAAACAAATAAAACCCTTGTTATAAAACAGAACCATATACAGTTTATTTAAAAATTATAATGTTGTGCCATTGCTAAAAAAATTCACAAATGACTTTTTTAAAACTTAAAATCTATAAGGGTATAAGTCAAACAAAAAAATTTATTGGGACTAAAATCAAAATGAAACATATTTGCAAAGACCAAAAATATCTTTAAACCTATTTTCAATCTTCCTTCTCATAATAACAACAACATGTTCATAATCATTATTAATATATAAAATATGTTATTTAAAGTCAAAACATATTATACCTTCTTAATACAAATATAATCATTGTAATTCATTGTCTAATAAATATGAATAAAATATTTACACTAACATACATAATAAATATCAATTAAAATTATAAAAGTTTATTAAATGTTAAGTTAAATCTGCAAAAATAAAAATAAAGAACACTAAAAGTCATAACAATTGACGATATTAATTTTTTGAAAAAGCACCCATAAATTCATGTGAATGTCTGAATGCCCACATAGATGAAGAAAAAAACAAGGTATTGTATAGACTCTAGAGTTCAAACTCTAAAAACTAACGTAACCTCAATTAAAGAATCATAAACTCATATATTAATATAAAAACAATATATATTGGTCAACCATTTTTCTATTTTCACAATTAAAATTAATGGTTGATTTTGTTTTGTATTTGTTAATTAATGTCGGTGGTGTGCTAACAAAATTTCATAGAAAAATTTATAAATTAATTAATTATAAATACAAAAGTATTATAATAATTCAATTTTTTACTATTTATACAACAACCTCATTTTTACAATATTGTGGCATTTTATTAAAATATTGTCACATCAACAAAAATCTCATGTGGCTCATCTAAAAGTACTATTTCATCATCTCTCTACCATCCTCCTTATTATTCTACTTCCAATTTGCTTTAACACACATTTTTTTAAGCTTTTAATTTCAATTAAAATACTGGTCCTTGTAAACTCTTCTGAAGTATTAATTTAAATTTATATGCTTTTGTTTATTTGGAAAATGGAAGACACTAGCACATATACTTTGGTCTGAATTTTTCTATTATAATTTTTGTTAGACTGATTGTCGAAAATTTTGTAATTTCTTGCATCTAAGTTTTGGTTCTTGGTATGTTTATTTTACGTGCTTTTAATAAAGAAAAACATGTGGGAATTTTTTATATTTTTAATGTTACATCTTTGAGTTTTAATTCTATTTATAATTATAATATATTCTCATATATTTATGGTCAACTCTTGTGTGTGTAGACATTTTGTGCAAATGCGTCAATGTTATTTACCAAATTGTACTTATATTTTATTACCGAGTATGTTATATGTCATCCAATATATTTTTCAAATATATGCAATAAATATGTTTTTAATAGATAAGTTATGGAATATTATATGAGGACCACAAAACTATCTTTCTCACCTCATCTTTAGAAAGTCAAATAGGGTAGCATTTTCCTCTCTAAGTGTAGCAAATAATTATGTAATTTTGCTCGAATGATAAATAATAAATACTTAATGTCTATATATCCTACTATTTTGTTTCTACAATTGTTTTCAGAACCCCACTTTTTCAACTCAAAAGGAAATCTCATTGCAGCCCAATTATTTAATTATTTTCAAAGAAGTAGATAAAGTTGAATAATTCTTCTTTTGCACAAATAATTTTTGAACATGTGGTATTTTGTAACATATACTACCTATTTGGTCATTTTACTCAAAATCTTTATTGTTGTTAGAGTATTGTTTTTGCAGGCATATTTTATCCTGTCTACGACATGAAAGTATAATGGCTCCTCAAAAGACAAAATTGTCCATATTCAGCTTTATAGTAGTGTTGTGTCTTCAGGGATTTAGAACCATGTTTTATTTAATAAATAAAAGAATAATGCTTAATTATTTATATTCAAAAATTATTTGTTATTTTTTCTTTTTAAGATGTTTTATGTTGTCAATTTTTTTAAAATACTACCTACTTCAAGTTTTTACATTTGTTTTACTTCTATTCAACCGTACATACATGGGTTCTTTGTGAAAATTTTCAAGTCAGGTTGTATAGAAGTATCATACTTACATCATTGGAATTTAGATTTGTCATTTCTTTGATAGGTTAGAATGAAATGAATACTAAATGACAAAATTGTATACAAATCTTTCTAACAAAATTTCGACTATAGATTTAGATGTGTTCTTCCACTTTTTCTTATAATACTTTTCTATTAAGAGAGCAACTAGAGTTAGTAAAAATAATATTTTCTACTGAATCAATAAACTTGGTTTGCAAAGGTATCATAGCATAGTATGGTCCAAATAAATGAGTCTTGCAGATTTCAAAAACAAAGAACTTGCACATATCACTTTACTTAATTTAATTTATTTATTTATTTTTGACATGCTTGTTTAT
>NC_021164.2:40999901-41000176 GCF_000331145.2 Cicer arietinum
TGTTATTAATATTTCTTAATACTACATACAATATTATTATTAACGTACTTTTTTTAGCATATCATATTGAGTTTAAACAAATAGTTAAATTTAAATGTCTGATAAGTAAGCAAGTAGTGTTGATTAACGAAACCACAATTTCTGCTAATTACCGTGTGAATAATTGTCGGTAAGGACAAAATAAAACAACATATATTATTACCTCACAATGTTTAGTATATACCATCTCCTCAAGATAAACAGTATGTACCCTAATTATATATCATAAATCGCAA
>NC_021164.2:41000192-41003864 GCF_000331145.2 Cicer arietinum
TTATTTATTTATTTACTTATTTATTTACTTATTTACTTATTTAATTATTTAGATAATTTATTTGGATAATTTATTTTTTTTTATTTATTTACTTATTTATTTAGATAATTTATTTATTTTATTATTTACTTACTTATTTATTCATTTATTTATAGAAAGTAATTATTTATATATGGTGGTTGTGTGGCTATAACTCTCTCGCGGATTATTAGAGACGACAACCGACAAAGAGAGGAACTGTTAGCATATCAGATTCATTGGACGGAATCTTCAGTCGAGGTAAGGGGTGAGAGGAGGTTCGACTTTATGAGTATAAAATAACGTGGGATGAACGGGAATACCGAAATTCCCAGATATTCATTTGGTGCTTACTACTTACGGTTGAACCCTATTGAGTAATAATAATTGATTAACAGTTATGAATGGTAATACTGAGGACTAAAATATAATTTAGAAACCAATAGAATTGTTGCGAATTAATTTATATTAAGATTGCGTGTTATTTGATTTATGAAACCTATACTAATTGTTATTGTATGAATGATATATATTTGAGTGTTCTTGTCTACTTGATTGAAATTTTGATGTTACTTCAAAGTGCACCTAATTGATTCCTTATTATGTGATTGATGAGTCTGGACTGTGAATTGTGAGTAGTGTAAATCAAATATTGGGATTTTGTGTGATTGATTGATATAACTATATATAATGATGAATATTGTGAAGTCAAACAGAAACTTATTGAGTTGTGATGATCGAGTAAGTCTGAGATATGTGTTGTAGATTTTGCAGTTAGGATTATTTTGTCATCATATAGGGAGGGTTTGACAAACCTAGTGATTCAGGGAAGTACAATTGAATGAGCCTGATCGTGGAGGGCTACAGTTAAACTATAAGGTAAGACAGACAGACCTTGGGGGTACCTCTAGTGGGGAATTCCTAAGTGGATTAGTGGGTTATTCCCTAAGGTTGGGAGCTACCGTGCAACACAAGAGTACCCCGACCGTCGCGTATATGTGTCTCGGGTTGAGTTGAGGGGATCTATGAGGACTTGGCCATTCATGAATTGTCCATCCACTCTTGTAGTGGCATTGTATCAGGCCTCCTAACCAAGTACTTCAGAGTAGAATGGTACCAAATGATAAAGAAGTATAGAGTATAGGACATGCATAACATTTCATCCTTGTGGTTGCTTTATTGTTATTGATTTAGATTAACCTTTGATATTATGACTTTAGTGTTTCTCCTGTTTGTGCTTATTTGACTGATTGCTTGTTCTCCTCGTTTATCTTATACTATTACATAATTTTAATACTCAACCCTCGTTGTTTGTGTTTGGCGTTTCCGATGGACGTAGACGAGTTGCAAGCTACAGGTGATGACTTGTACCATCAGAATGGCGGAAGCCATCTTGTCTTGAAGACTTTTATTATATGTTTTTTTTTGTTAACGTCTTTTAGTTTGGGAATTCCCGCTCTGATAGTGACAGCGGGTTGGGACTACATTTACATTTATCATTAAACTTATGTACGCGTTCTTCAAAAATGATTTTGTTTACTACTGTTATGATTTCGAGTTGTTATGTTTGACCAAATTTTTTGATGAATGTGACATGTTCATGATTACGTGATATTCCTTACCTTTAAAAATAAAAATGTTTGAAAGTATATTTATTGATTTATTTTTGAATTTAATTCCTTTAAAAATAAAATTTAAAATAAAAGTTGATATTAATTTGGGGTTTAGGGTGTCGCATTAGTGGTATCAGAGTAGGTCTGTCCAATCAGACCGTGGGTCATATGTTCATTGTGCTTACATACTTACTTCGTTAATTGATGATTTGTTTTTTTTACTATTACTATGCAATGACTTTGTTCTAAGTGAGCAATTTGTTGTGCTTTTGTTGTGCAAACCTATTTTTGGGTATTTCATGAAGATTATTTTGTCTCTATGTTTGCATTCTGTTTAATGGTAGCTTACCAATTTTAGATTGGTCGAGATCATTGATTGATGGAACAATGGTGTTGCTACAAGAAATGTCGAAGCCATTGGTAGTCAAGTTTTACTTGTTTTAATTTTTGTAAGAGTAGCTATCTTTTCGTATGCCTAACACTATCTATACTTTCCTCATGTTTATTAACTTATAAGAGTATTAACTGTAATGATGGGGATGTTCATTGTTTTCAATGTCTTGTTGTGTTGACTTTAAGTTAAAATTCTTAGGAAGATATTAATGCGCTAATAATGAAACTTAGTGATGCTCAGGTTTTTGAGATAATGTTAAATTTCAATATTGTTTCTATCTTTATAATCATGTGGAAAAAAAAAACAGAGAGAGGGGGAGCTGATGTTTATTTTGGAATATAGACACTTTAAGAATATTTTTCATTTTATTTGATTGCATATAGTAAATTAATATTCTATAAATTTATATGTTCTCCGTTATTATCTGAATTATATAGTAGCTATGTTATTTCCTCCATGATTGAAACTATTAAATGTGACATGCACTCTTCGCTATTTCATTTACCATGTCAATTTATCATGTAAATCAATTTTTCATTGTAAGACATATGCCTCATTGATCATGATTTTGATATAATCTCCAAATATACAATGTATATGCATTATTTGATTGATCTAATGATTTGAATTGAGAAACCTTTCAAGCAAATAAACAAACACTACACACTTGGACAAAACATGGAACTCAAGCAATCAAGCAAAAATGGATGATGTCCTACAAGGCTTGAAGACTGATGTACAAGAGTGTCTAGTGTTAATAGGGTCAATTAGGTAGACTTAATCATAATGAGTCTACCTAATCGATTAGGTAATCGATTAAGCTGGTATTAAACTTTAATAAAATCGATTACGAAATCGATTTATATGATGTTTTTCTGAAAATATATAAATTGAATCAATCACAATTTTTTCATAACAATCATAACACTTTTTCAAAAACACAGAAAACTGAAAAACATCTTGAGAGAAAAATTGTTAAAACACACAAATACTCATTGGCTAATACTTTTGTGTGAGATCTTATATTGTGATTGAGTCAATTTTCTTAGTCTTCTTTAATTCTTTGTGAAAGAACAATTTCTGTAATTGAAGTTTTGGAAATCCAGTAGTGGTACACTGGTGGTTATCTTTTAGGATGCTTGTGTTCGTCTAAAAGAAACCTCAGCTTGATCTCGCTAGAGTTTGACGAGTAACTCTTAGGGATAGGTTGGTATTGTGATAGAAGTGGTTGTGAGTTGGATGGATAGGCTGTGACGCTGGAAAGTTTGTAAAAATATTCCTCAAATCATTCTAGTGAAAGGCTGAAATCTGTTGTAGATTTCAGGACTGGATGTAGGTTATTAGAGCTTTGGTTTGGTTTTCTTTGGGGGCTGTGGAACCTTGGTTATAGATTGTAGGCCAACTGTAAGTTGGGAGTCGTTATCTGATCATGCGTCGGGGTAATTGGTCTGAGTTGTCAGATCAGGGATAGTTATTATGTGTTGTTATATTCGAAAGTTAGTTTTAGAATTATTCATTGTAGCGTTAACACTCTTCTTGGTGTTGGTTTTGGGGAAATACTACCTCCAAGAAGGAACGACGTTGCAAGAATGAACGTCAGTGGGGATGATCAAATGGTTGAAGCTACAAATAACATGGATGTTTCTG
>NC_021164.2:41008241-41016291 GCF_000331145.2 Cicer arietinum
AATAAAATACTCTAAACTTTTTTTCTTTTTAAACTCAATCAAAAAGTAATTTAAAGAGTAACATTTTAAACTCTAACCATTTTTAATTTCAATCTATCTTTTTGCTTAACCTCTTTAACTTAGTTAAAATTTGAACTTTTTCACAACTTTAACAACGCTAATTTTTTGTAAAATTTCAATTTCAGTTCAAACTCATTTATTTGAAAATAACTCATTACGTAACTCAAACTCATCAAATTTAATTATCGCGAATTCAAATTTAATTATCGCCAATTCACACCGACAACAATCAATTCAATTCCACAACACACATATAACACCTCAATTAAATTTCAACAATTCAAACATAACTCACCCAATTTCAAAACTCCACATTTTTACACATAAACCACCAAATTTCATCAATTCATTTTCTACAAAATCCACAAATAAATCACATCTCAAAAATTCATAATAATAATTATGAACATATAAATCACACCAAACTTGAATCACCACAAACCACACCTCAAATTTAAATTCCACTAAATTACACATAATCACATTAAATTAATTTTTCACAAAATCACCCCTCAAATACATCAAATTTCTTTTCCACAAAATCACAAATAATATCCTAAATGCAAACTAAAAGTTTGGAAGGAGCCCTTACCTTAACGATAGCTCTAACGCCCGATTACGGTAACGTAATTAATTCCGGTAAAATTTAAGTTCTTCACGTCGCATCGAAAAGTAGCTCACTGGCACCGCAGCATGGCAATGAGCAACTTCCTCTTCTGTCACTTCTCGAAACGAAGCTCAAATGTCGAAGAAAATTGGAGATTTGTGTTTGAGTGATTTTGAAAACCACCTACAATTTGCAACACAGAAAGGAAGAAGAAGACGGAGGCAAGGCCGGAAAAGGAGAAAATGCTTTATTTCTTTCTCTTTCTTTTATATATATATATATAATATATTAAAATAATAATAATATATTATATTATAATAATAATAATAATAATAATAATAATAATAATAATAATAAGTATCTAAACAAATATCTAGATATTTTTATAAAAATCATCATTACGCATGTCACCTCACATCACATCACAGGTCACTTTTTCCGAAAAATATCTACTTTCGCCGCAATTCAATGGGCAGATGAATTTTTCTGAAAAATGTTGCATCTCAGAAATTTTTTTCTTCGACAAAAGATTCACCGTAATTAAATGAAATTATTCATTGACGAATAATTTTAATCGGGTCTCCAAAAAGATATTTTTGGCATTTAACTCATAAAATGTCATAAAATTGGCTAAAAAGCCTAAGAAATTCAACACAAAATTCCCCAAAATATATAAATTAGAATTTAAAATTAAGGGTCTTACAGTGGTCAACTCTTGTGTCTGTAGACATTTGGTGCAAATACATCAATGTTTTTTACCAAGTTGTACTTATATTTTATTACCGAGTATGTTATGTGTCATCCAATATATTTTTCAAATATATGCCATAAATATGTTTTAAATAGATAAGTTATGGAATATTATATGATGACCACAATACTATCTTTCTCACCTCATCTTTAGAAAGTCAAATAGGGTAGCATTTACCTCTATAAGTGTAGCAGATAATTATGTAATTTTGCTCGAATGATAAATAATAAATACTTAATGTCTATATATCCTACTATTTTGTTTCTACAATTGTTTTCAGAACCTCACTTTTTCAACTCAAAAGGAAATCTCATTGCAGCCCAATTATTTTCAAAGAAGTAGATAAAGTTGAATAATTCTTCTTTTGCACAAATAATTTTTGAACATGTGGTATTATATATATATATATATATATATAAACACTTTTAATTAGTTCCTTTTATCTTGTTTAGTTATACACATAAACTCGCCGCAACCATTCAAACAAGGAATCCGATTTCTTTCCATAATTAGCATGTATCTCCCTGGATCATGCTTGAGTACATCACTGTAGACCCCCACCTGCCAATCTTCTTTTGATGCATTTTAATTCCAATCCCTCCCTACATAGTAACAAATCAGCCACAATCAATAGTAACAAATTAGCCACAATCACATAATTACATTTTCAAGAATCAATCATATATTACCTTTTATAGAATCTTTCATTTCGCCTGTTAGTATCTCATTATTGTTAACTTATTATCAAAACCTACCATTTGTGTCACTATTAGTTGAGTTTTCTTCTCATAATTTAATTGTAATCCTTTTTCCTTATTTTATTTGATAATCCAGGTTCATGATTAAAATATAATATTATCTATATCTTATTTATTAATTATATTCTGTTTCAATATCAATTATTTATACAGTACATTTTGTTAATAAAAATAATATTTTCCACTGAATCAGTAAACTTGGTTTGCAAAAGTAGCATAGCATAGTATGGTCCAAATAAATGAGTCTTGCAGATTTCAAAAACAAAGAACTTGCACATATCACTTAATTTAATTTAATTTATTTATTTATTTTTGACATGTTTGTTTCTGTTATTTCATAGTTCCTGTTATTAGTATTTCTTAATGCTACATACAATATTATTATTAACATACTTTTTTTTAGCATATCATATTGAGTTTAAATAAACAGTTCAATTTAAATGTCTGATATGCAAGCAATTAGTGTTGATTAACGAAACCACAATTTCTGCTAATTACAGTGTGAATAATTGTCAGTAAGGACAAAATAAAACAACATATATTATTCCCTCGCAATGTTTAGTATATACCCTCTCCTCGAGATAAACAGTATGTACCCTAATTATATATCATGAAACACACTACAACTTAAATCTTGTTTTACATCATAGAGCTTAATTTAGTTTCAAATCTAAAGAGTTTAGTTCATTTTAATTAAATATAATATTGAATGTGGGCAGTAATAATCTGTAACTAAATAAATATTAGTACATGCATTCATTAGATATATATATACATATATATATATATATATGTTCCTATTTGAAGATCAAAACTATGTGTATGTATATAAACATGTTTACTTAATTCCTTTTCCTTTGTTTAGGTATATATATATATATATATAGACACGTTTATTTAGTTCCTTTTATCTTGTTTAGTTATACACATAAACACACTATATTTAGCCCCTTTTTAATCCTATTTAGTTATACATGATATATATTAAGTTCCCTTTATCCTATTTAAGTTTAAACAAAATCTGATTATAGTAATATTTATGTTTTAACCACATTAAATATATTTTTGGGTTGTAGTACAAATAGTAGATTATTTATTTATTTATTAACTTATTTATTTATTTATTTACTTATTTAATTATTTATTTATTTAGATAATTTATTTATTTATTTATTTGGGTTATTTATTTATTTATTTACTTATTTAGTTACTTATTTATTTATTTGTTTAGATAATTTATTTATTTTATTATTTACTTATTTATTTCTTCATTTATTTATAGTAAGTAATTATATGTATTTGGTGGCTGTGTGGCTATAACTCTCTCGCGGATTATTAGAGACGACGACCGACAAAGAGAGGAACCGTTAGCATAGCAGATTAATTGGACAAAATCTTCAGTCGAGCTAAGGGATGAGAGCAGGTTCGACTTTATGAGTATAAAATAACGTGGGATGAACGAGAATACCGAAATTCCCAGATATTCGTTTGGGGATTACTACGTACGGTTGAGCTCTATTGAGTAATAATAATTAATTAATAATATATGAATGGTAGTAGTGAGGACTAAAATACAGTTTAGAAACCAATAGAATTGTTGTGAATTAATTTATATTAAGATTGTGTGTTATTTGATTTATGAAACCTATATTAATTGTTTCTGTATGAATGATATGTATTTGAGTGTCCTTGTCTACTTGACTGAAATTCTGATGTTACTTGAAAGTGCACCTAATTGATTCCTTATTATGTGATTGATGAGACTGGGTTGTGTATTGTGAGTAGTGTAAATCAAATATTGGGATTTTATGTGATTGATTGATATAACTATATATAATGATGAATATTGTGAAGTCAAACTGAAACTTATTGAGTTGTCATGATTGAGTAAGTTTGGGATTTGTGTTGTAGATTTTGGAGTTAGGATTATTTTGTCATCATATAGGGAGGGTTTGACAAACCTATTGATTTAGGGAAGTACAACTGAATGAGCCTGGTCGCGGAGGGCTACAATCAAACTGTAAGATAAGATTGGTATACCTTGGGCGTACCTCTAGTGGGGAATTCCTAAGTGGATTAATGGGTTATTCCCTAAGGCCGGGAGCTACCGTGCAACACAAGAGTACCCCAACCGTCGCGTATATGTGTCTCGGGTTGAGTTGAGGGGATCTATGAGGACTTGGCCATTCATGAATTGTTCATCCACTCTTGTAGTGACATAGTATCAGGCCTCCTAACCAAGCACTTCAGAGTAGAATGGTACCAAATGATGAAGAAGTATAGAGTATAGGACATGCATAGCATTTCATCCTTGTGGTTGTTTTATGGTGATTGATTTAGATTAACCTTTGATATTATGATCTTGAGCGCTTCTCATGTTTGTGGTTATTTGACTAATTGGGTGTTCTCCTTGTTTATCTTAAACTATTACATAATTTCTATACTCACCCTTGTTGTTTGTGTTTAGCGTTTGCAATGGACGCAGACAAGTTGCAAGCTGCAAGTGATGACTTGTACCATCAGAATGGCGAAAGCTATCTTGTCTTGAAGACTTTTATTATATGTTTTTTTTTGTAAATGTCTTTTAGTTTGGAAATTCCCGCTCTGATAGTGACAGCGGGTTGGGACTATGTATGCGTGCTTCAAAAATGATTTTGTTTACTACTGTTATGATTTCGAGTTGTTAAGTTTTACCAAAATTTTGGATTAATGTGATATGTTCATGATTACATGATACTCCTTACCTTTAAAAATAAAAATTTGTTGAAAGTTTATTTATTTATTTTTTTAGAATTTCATTATTTTAAAAATAAAATTTAAAATAAAAATTTAATATTAATTTGGGGTTTAGGGTGTCACATTTGGAAAGTAAAATAGGATAACACTTACTTCTCTAAGTGTAGAGATAAATCTCTAACTTTCTTCGGTTAAAGAATAATAAATACTTAATGTCTATTTATCCCACTTTTTTGTTTCTACAATTGTTTTCAGAATCCCGCTTTATCAAACTCAAAAGAACATCTCTTTGCAGCCAAATTATTTTCAAAGAATTAGATAGAGTCGAGAAAATTCTTCTTTTGCACAAATAGTTTTCGGAAAAGTGATATTTTGTATCATGTGCTATATTTGCTCATTTTTCTCAAAATCTTGACTATTGTTAGAGTATAGTTTTTACACGACAACACAAGCGAAAAAAGAGCATAGTTAATCTGATTTTACGGTAGATTATTACATATTTTAATATATCTTAAAATACTTTTATGATTATTAATACTAAATATAATTTATGGGTTTTATTTGTAGGATGGGTTTATTTGGTTAATCTGATTTTACACTATGGGTTTGTTTTTAGCAATAAGTATTTCTTTAAAATAATATCGTAGTTAGAAATGTAAATTTTAATAGATTACTGATTAACATATTAATTTTAATAGATATTTGGTTCATCAAATAGACTATTAATGATTAATGTTTAACATACTATTAACTTTATGTTTATTGCTATATTTTATGGTGTAGATATTTATTTACATAATACTCTTTTTATTTTAGTGGAGTAACCATCTCAGAAATTTTCACAACGAAGTAAAAATTGAATATTGGATATCTTTTTAAAAAATTAATATATCAATGCAGAAAACTCAACCTATTATTTATTTCTATCTCTTTTAGTGACATTGTAAAATATTTTCATTTAGACATCTAATCAAATTTTAACATATATATTTTGTATAGCAGATTACAAAATAAATTGTGACATATATAAATTAAGAAATCTTTTTTTATCTTTCCATTATGCTAAAAGTTAATGAAAATCTAAGTGTACCAAAAAAATAACTTTTAATCTTTTAATATATAATTGTCAAACATGTCATATTCCAAAATTGACAATCATAAACAATTTTCTCATTTAGGGAGTGAAAATGTATTCAAGATGATATTTTTCAATGATTATAAATGGAGAACAACATAGATTGTCAAATCAAACTTACATTTACAAAGAGAAATACAATATTTAGAAGATAAACAAGAACAATGTCAAAGAGCGAGATGAAAAATGTCATAATTATGGAAATGAATATGTTTGTTTTTGCTCAAGTCGATGAATCTCCTTCACCAACACCACCTAAAGATATAGATAGTAAAATCGGTGAATTGCTTTGTCTTGGCAAGTGTGGCTTGACATGTACACCTAAATTAAAAAATCCTATATTGTATACAGCTTGTCTTACCGGTTGTATATTGCAATGCCAAGACAGCCCATCACCTGTTGCATATGATTGTGCTTATTCGAAGTCCAATACTATTGGTATGTTTATATTTTCTCTATTTTATTTTATATATTGATATGATGAATCAAGCGAATATTACAAATTAATAGAGTTGACTTAAAAAATGATATCTTATATTTTGATATTTTATTTTTTCAGATGCACGTAACACTAATGGAATCCTGAACTCATGCTTGGAAACTTGCAAGGACAAATAATGTATATTACTAGATGCATGTAACACGAAATAAATTTTAAATAAATAAACTTTTTGGTGATAATGTCAATTAAGAGATGCGCAGCAAAATATTGAAACATTTTTTTTCTTGTGTATATGTTTTGATAGTACCTTGATATCATCCCCAATCTCTTCACCAATCACTTTACAACAATGATTACCTACCGATCACTTTTCATTAAATGTAATTTGTAATTATATGAAATTTACATGCCAGATATTTGGTGATTTTTATTGAAACTTGATTTAACGCTAACTTTGTTGAAATAATTGATTTCTCGTTATTCAACATAATTATGAAATGACAAACCAAATCAAATGGAACATACTTGATTGAATCTTAGCTTTATAAGCGGTGCCTGTGAAACTATATTTACTATTTTATGTGTTTATATTACTTTTAGATTTTAGCGGTTTTAGTGTATGCTTTTAATATTTCCAATACTTATACAAAGGATGACAATTGTTTATCCTTCTCGATGGGAGGTTTATGGTTTGGATTAATAATCGGCACTAAATTAACATTTCATTAAGCTCGCCTTCCCACTTTGAAAGCTTTATCGTGGCCAAATCAAGTTTTCTATTGGTAATTAACAAGTGAAGAAAAAAGAATGACAAACACAAAAGAGCTTAAGCTTTAAGCAAAAATGACCATTGCTACATGGTGTTATATCTTTAATAATGAAAGAGAAAAACCAGTAGAATCGCAAACATGAGACCTAGTGAAGCAACAATCAAGTAAAAAGAGCCATGATAAATTGTTCATTGAAACATAGACGTAGATGCAAACAACAAATAGGATTTCAAAGAGTCGACCAAGTCATGCGTGTTACACTCTAAACCCCAAAATAATATATATAATAATTTATACTAGATTTAAAAAATAAATAAAAACAATTTACAATGGATAAATAAATTTCTTTTCCAGTGAAATAAAACTTTTGTAACTATTATAGGATATCACATTTCTCATTGTACATATGAAACACTTTGAACTTAATTTTCCAAATAAAAAGGTACAATCTCATTAAATTAGATTTAACTATAATTTCTTGATTTTATTTTTAAAATTACTACCACTAATAAGGTTTTTCTAATTAAATGAGTACAATAAAGTTTATAAATCTTATAGTCAGGATCACTTATCAGAGCGTACTTCTTACAAACTTAAACATCAAGACTTTCTAACCTATAATAATTAGGATTTCGCAAACGAAAGACCAAACCAGTCAAACTCAAACAATAAAAGGAGTGAATTTTGAAATCATGTAATAGTATAAGATAAGTGATAATAACATGCAAATAATTGAATTGGCACAATATCACATCATGACATAACATTCAAAATCTTCAAGAACGTAATAC
>NC_021164.2:41016412-41020508 GCF_000331145.2 Cicer arietinum
ATCATTTCAAAGATCTTCTCCACTTCTTGGATCCATTGATCCGCCTTCTCTGAATTCTCATCCCCCTTGAACTTAGGAGGATTGTAACGACGAAAGTCTTCTAACCCTCTTGACTCTGCCGCACGGATCTCTCTTCCCCTCTTTTCAAGATCCTGTTGAGTCTTGGCAGCAGTATATGATCATTCCTATTGGCGTTGGCTGTCGGAGCGTCATTCCTTCTTGGCGGCATGGTTTCCTATAAAACCATCATCAAGTAGAGTCTTAACACTACTTCAAATAATTCCAAACTAACGTCCGAATGGACTTGACAACTCAAGTCACCTAAACCGACACATGATCAGATCACAACTCCCAACTTATAGGTCGACCTACAATCTATAACCAAGGTTCCACAACTCCCAAAGAGCAGCGGAAAAGTTTCTCCAATTATAAATCCAAAACATTTACACAACATCAAATGGTACATGGAACCCATTCAAATAAGATGTCAAACTGACAATATTAGTATAAGTATAGTTTTCCAAACTAAAAATACTCCAATCCAAAAAGAAGGACACCTAGTCCCTATACATCATCCTAATCTGATCATCCTACCAAAAAGCTATACACCCTGAGTATCTCCACGCGCCCCGTGAGATCCTCCTAACGTAACTGCAGTCACGCATTCCCATCTCCATTCCCGTCCGTAGGGTACGAACCGGTAGGACCGTCCTGACTCTCATCTGAGGGCAAAGCCCAGATTCCACAATAATTGTAAAGGGTCACCAACCAAAAAAATAACAGTTAACACATAGCAATTAAGTTTTTAAATGCTCAAAATAACTTTTCAACTAAGCATGCACCTTAACAGGATTTCCAATATGCGAAAAGTTCATACAATACTTTGCCAATTAAAAATGAAAGTAAAATGAAGTTCTCAATCTCCTAATTAACACATAACAAAACAAGACATGGATAAGTTAATGAGTAATCAATCATCTAACTCAAACGGAGGATTTTCACTGAGCCAATCGATTGGGAAATCGATTGGGGTGAAGGTTTTTAATGAAAACAGAATCCTGGGCTGAATCAATCGATTTGGCAATCGATTGAGTGAGTACTGAGTCCCCAGGTTTTAAGCCAATCGATTTCCAAATCGATTTGGTCGAATATGGATGAGTCCCTGACTTAAGGCCCAATCGATTGGGCAATCGATTTCGTAAATGATTTTCGAAAACTGATTACAAAATCGATTGGCTAATCGATTTTGTCCATTTGGCCAAGTCCCTGTCTACCATCCAATCGATTGGGAAATCGATTTCCCTGATCATTTTTCCAAAAATTTATGAATTAACTCAAATCATTTCTAATCAAGTCCACAACCTAACACTTAGCAATTCCTACGCGATTACCACGGCAAATGGGATTTCGAAAACCTACATACTTACACACAATAATTAACACATAACACTTAGCACCTTCAACGCGATTCCCACGATAAATCAAAATTCAAAATACTCAAACATAGACTCGAATCAAACACGACTCGCGTGCCAAGCACCCTAATGCAATGCGTATATGCCAAAATGCATGGACTCGGAATTCCAAACCAAAACCCTCCTCGAAGGGCCGTAAATCATAATTGTACCGCCTATCGCAGGCCAAAGTACCAATTACCAAGGTGCCACCTATCACGGGTCTGCACGATTTACTAAAAAGCGTAAACCATAAACGTACTGCCTATCACGGGCCCGTATCGTTTACCGAGGTGCCACCTATCACGGGTCAGCACGATTTACTAAAAAGCGTAAATCATAAACGTACCACCTATCACGGGTCAGTACAGTTTACCGAGGTGTCACCTATCACGGGTCAACACGATTTACTAAAAGAAAAAGCGGAAATCGTAAATGTACCACCTATCACGGGTCAGTACAGTTACCATGGTGTCACCTATCACGGGTCAACACGATTTACTAAAAGAAAAAGCGGGAATCGTAAACGTACCGCCTATCACAGACCAGTACTGTTTACCGAGGTGCCACCTATCACGGGTCAGCACAATTCACCAAAAACGTAAATCGTAAACGTACCACCTATCACGGGTCAGTACAGTTACCATGGTGTCACCTATCACGGGTCAACACGATTTACTAAAAGAAAAAGCGGAAATCGTAAATGTACCACCTATCACGGGTCAGTACAGTTACCATGGTGTCACCTATCACGGGTCAACACAATTTACCAAAAACGTAAATCGTAAACGTACCACCTATCACGGGTCAGCACAGTTTACCAAGGTGTCACCTATCACGGGTCA
Organism: Cicer arietinum; assembly: GCF_000331145.2. Classification (NCBI taxonomy): domain Eukaryota; kingdom Viridiplantae; phylum Streptophyta; class Magnoliopsida; order Fabales; family Fabaceae; genus Cicer; species Cicer arietinum. The sequence continues at coordinate 41,018,712 of NC_021164.2, forward strand.
ACACGATTTACTAAAAGAAAAAGCGGAAATCGTAAATGTACCACCTATCACGGGTCAGTACAGTTTACCAAGGTGTCACCTATCACGGGTCAACACAATTTACCAAAAACGTAAATCGTAAACGTACCACCTATCACGGGTCAGTACAGTTTACCAAGGTGTCACCTATCACGGGTCAACACAATTTACCAAAAACGTAAATCGTAAACGTACCACCTATCACGGGTCAGCACAGTTTACCAAGGTGTCACCTATCACGGGTCAACACAATTTACCAAAAACGTAAATCGTAAACGTACCACCTATCACGGGTCAGCACAGTTTACCAAGGTGTCACCTATCACGGGTCAACACAATTTACCAAAAACGTAAATCGTAAACGTACCACCTATCACGGGTCAGCACAGTTTACCAAGGTGTCACCTATCACGGGTCGACACAATTTACCAAATGAAATGCATGAGCATACACAGACTCCATTCACAACAATCGTTAAGCAAATGCAGATATTAAAAGATTCCCCATTTTTAATACCCATTTAACTTAAACGACTTTCAAACAACATTAATTAAATAAGTCATTAAGAGATTCCCCGTTCTTAATACCGATTTAACTTAATGATTTTCAAAACAAAACGTTAAGCAAACAGTCATATTAAGAGATTCCCCATTCTTAATATACTTTTGACTTAAACGATTTTCTCGCAAAACATGCAGTAAACGAGTCATTAAGAGATTCCCCATTCTTAATATACCTTTGACTTAAACGATTTTCTCGCAAAACATTCAGTAAACGAGTCACTAAGAGATTCCCCATTCTTAATACTCATTTACCGAAACGATTTTCAAAAACGATAGTTAAGTAACCGAGACATTAAGAGATTCCCCATTCTCAACGCCCAGTTAACTTAAACATTTTCCTCAAATACACATTAAGTAAACCGAGGTATTAAAAGATTCCCCATTTTTAATACTCGTTTAACTCTAATGGTTTTCAAATTCCACAGAAACAAATTCAAACATACTTTCACATTCAAACCATAATTCACAACAACCACACCAATTAACAAACATCAAGTTTCATTTACCCATAATCATACACAATGACATTCAAATTCATTTACCACGAAACATTCATCACTATAAACAAAACCTAACTCTAAGGTTTTTACCCATAACGCACTAGTTTCGTTTTTCCCCAAATCGATACATTTAACCCTAACAAATTCCTTCCCACACAACTACAGATAAGTCCCTAATGCAAGCTAGAAGTTTGGAAGGAGCCCTTACCTCAAAGTTAGCCTTATCGAGAGTTTCCGGTTCCGCGAGAAAATCCGGTAAAATCTCCGCTCGCAACGCCGCTTCCAAATTAGTTCACTAGCACCGTAGCGTGGTGGTGAGCAACTTTCCCTTCTATCTCTTCGAGAAATGAGGTTTGGATCTAGGAGAAACGGAGGGGTTTGTGTTTGGATCTCAAAACCGTTTTTCTTCGTTTTCGAATCAAAGAGGAAGAGTGGAGTTACGAAAACCTTGATCTAACTCACACCCAACCTTGGGTCACTAGCTTTGAAGAAAGGAAGCAACGAAAACGAAGAATGGAGAAAGGATGGATTTTTGGTTAAAGCTCACGTGAGTGCAGAGGAAGAAGATGGAAAATTCAATTTTCCCTCCTTTCTATTTCTTTCCTTTGCTTTTCCTTTCTTCCTTTTTCCTTCCTTCCTTTATATACTATTTTCTTTTCCTTTTCCTTCCTTCTAGTTTTCCTTTCTTTTTCCCTCCAAGCAAACATATATAAAAA
>NC_021164.2:41023051-41031300 GCF_000331145.2 Cicer arietinum
GAAGAAAGGAAAAACAAAGGAAAGAAAGAGAAAGGAAAGAAAATCAGATTTTCCATCTTCCTCTCCCTTCACGTGCGCTCAAAACCCCTCCTTCCTCCATTTTCGTTTTTCTTTGCTTCCTTTCTTCAAGATTAGAAACCCAAAGCTTGGTGAGTGAAAGGTTAAGGATTTCTTAACTTCACTCTCCCTCGTTGATTCGAAAACGAAGAAAAACGGTGTCAGGGATTTCAAAACCGTCAAACACAAACCCCTCCGTTTCATCTAGATCTAAGCTTCATTTCGCGGAGAGATAGAAGGGAAAGTTGCTCACTACCACACTACGGTGCTAGTGAACTAACTTTGGAAGCGACGTCGCGAACGAAGATTTTTACCGGATTTACTCGCGGTACCGGAAACGCACGTGAAAGCTATCGTTAAGGTAAGGGCTCCTTCCAAACTTTTAGCTTGCATTTAGGGACTTATCTGTAGTTGTGTGGAAAGTTATTTGTTAGGGTTGAATGTATTGATTTAGGGAAAATGAATCTAAGGTTCTGTAGGTAAAATCTTAGTGTTAGGTTTTGACGATATTAATGGAAGTTTCGTGGAAAATGAATTTAACTCATTTGTGTATGATTATGAGTAAATGAAATTTGATGTGTTTGAGTGTTATGTTGTGTTGATTTGGGTTCTTCGTATTTGACGTGTTCTAAGTTAATACCGATGAAATTTGATGTGTTTTGGTGTGGATTGTGAATTGAATTTGATAAAATGTTTTGAGTTGGTTTTGTTGTGAAATTTGAAAACCATTAGAGTTAAACGAGTATTAAAAATGGGGAATCTTTTAATATCTCGGTTTACTTAATGTGTGTTTGTGAAAATCGTTTAAGTTAACTGGATATTGAGAATGGGGAATCTCTTAATGTCTGGGTTACTTAATGTTGTTTTGAAAAATCGTTTAAGTTAACTGGGCGTTAAGAATGGGGAATCTTTTAATGTCTTGTTTACTTAATGTTTGTTGTGAAAATCGTTTAAGTTAAATGAGTATTAAGAATGGGGAATCTTTTAATGTCTTGTTTACTTAATGTTTGTTGTGAAAATCGTTTAAGTTAAATGAGTATTAAGAATGGGGAATCTTTTAATGTCTTGTTTACTTAATGTTTGTTTTGAAAATCGTTTAAGTTAAATGAGTATTAAGAATGGGGAATCTTTTAATGTCTTGTTTACTTAATGTTTGTTTTGAAAATCGTTTAAGTTAAATGAGTATTAAGAATGGGGAATCTTTTAATGTCTTGTTTACTTAATGTTTGTTTTGAAAATCGTTTAAGTTAAATGAGTATTAAGAATGGGGAATCTCTTAATGTCTTGTTTACTTAATGTTTGTTTTGAAAATCGTTTAAGTTAAATGAGTATTAAGAATGGGGAATCTCTTAATGTCTTGTTTACTTAATGTTTGTTTTGAAAATCGTTTAAGTTAAATGAGTATTAAGAATGGGGAATCTCTTAATGTCTTGTTTACTTAATGTTTGTTTTGAAAATCGTTTAAGTTAAATGAGTATTAAGAATGGGGAATCTCTTAATGTCTTGTTTACTTAATGTTTGTTTTGGAAAATCGTTTAAGTTAAATGAGTATTAAGAATGGGGAATCTCTTAATGTCTTGTTTACTTAATGTTGTTTTGGAAAATCGTTTAAGTTAACTGGGCGTTAAGAATGGGGAATCTCTTAATGTCTGGGTTACTTAATGTTGTTTTGGAAAATCGTTTAAGTTAACTGAGCGTTAAGAATGGGGAATCTCTTAATGTCTCGGTTACTTAATGTTTTGTTTTGAAAATCATTAAGTTAAATGAGTATTAAAAATGGGGAATCTCTTAATGTCTACGTTTACTTAATGTTGGCGTGAAAACCATTAGAGTTAAACGAGTATTAAAAATGGGGAATCTTTTAATAACTCAGTTTACTTAATGTTGTTTTGGAAAATCGTTTAAGTTAAAAGAGTATTAAGAATGTGGAATCTCTTAATATTTCTGTTTGCTTAATATTTGTTGTAAAAATCGTTTAAGTTAAATGGGTATTAAAAATGGGGAATCTTTTAATATCTGCATTTGCTTAACGATTGTTTTGGATGAAGTCTGTGTATGCTCATGCATTTCATTTTGGTAAATTGTGTTGAACCCGTGATAGGTGGCACCTCGGTAAACTGTGATAGGTGGTACGTTTACGGTTTACGTTTAGTAAGTTGTGCTAACCCGTGATAGGTGGCACCTCGGTAAACAGTTTTGGCCTGTGATAGGCGGTACGTTTACGACTTACGCTTTTTCTTTTAGTAAATCGTACAGTACTGACCCGTGATAGGTGGTACGTTTATGATTTATGCTTTTTAGTAAATTGTGCTTAAGCCGTGATAGGTGGCACCTCGGTAATTGGTACTTTGGCCTGCGATAGGCGGTACAATTATGATTTACGGCCCTTCGAGGAGGGTTTTGGTTTGGAATTCCGAGTCCATACCTCGGTAAACAGTACTGACCCGTGATAGGTGGTACGTTTATGATTTATGCTTTTTAGTAAATTGTGCTTAAGCCGTGATAGGTGGCACCTCGGTAATTGGTACTTTGGCCTGCGATAGGCGGTACAATTATGATTTACGGCCCTTCGAGGAGGGTTTTGGTTTGGAATTCCGAGTCCATGCATTTTGGCATATACGCATTGCATTAGGGTGCTTGGCACGCGAGTCGTGTTTGATTCGAGTTTATGATTGAGTGTTTTGACTTTGAGTCGTCGTGGTAATTGTGTTGAAAGTGCTAAGTGTTATGTATTGATTTTGTGTGTAAGTGTGATGGATTGTAAAAAACTAATTCGAAACCCAATTTGTCGTGGTGATCGCGTAGGAATTGCTAAGTGTTAAGTTATGGACTTGAGTAGGAATGATTTTCAGTTAGTTCATGAATTTTGGGAAAACAATCAGGGAAATCGATTTCCCAATCGATTTATAGGTTAACAGAGACTTGGCTAAATTGACAAAATCGATTTGCCAATCGATTTTATAATCCGTTTTGCAAAATCATCTAAGAAATCGATTTGGTAATCAATTGGCCCTTAAGTCAGGAGCTCAGCCATATTTGACCTAATCGATTTGGAAATCGATTGGCTTTATTCGGGGGCTCAATTACTCATTCAATCGATTTCCCAATCAATTGAATTAAGCCCAGAGTTTAGTTTTTTCTAAAAACCTTAAACCAAATCGATTTCCCAATCGATTGGCACAGTGAAATTTCTGATTTTGAGTTAGATGATCGATTGTTCAATTGGTTCATCAATGGATTGGCCAGTGGTTTATTGCCTGATTGATTTAAGACTTATTTTGCTTTCATTTTTATTTTACAAGCATTATATGAACTTTTAGCATATGAGAAATCCTTTTAAGGTGCATGCTTAGTTGAAAGGTTATTTTGTGCATTTAAAACTTAAATGTTATGTGTTATCTGTTAATTTCGGTTGGTGACCCTTTACAACTATTGTGGAAATCTGGGCTTTGCCCTCAGATGAGAGTCAGGACGATCCTACCGGTTCCTACCCTACGGATGGGAATGCTTGACGGGAGCTATGTAGGAGGATCTCACTGGGCGCGTGGAGATCACTCAGGGTGTATAGTTTTTGGTAGAATGATCAGATTAGGTTGATGTATAGGGACTTGACGTCTTTCTTTTTGGGTTGCTGTTACTCTAATCTGGAAAATTGTACCTATACTGATATTATCTGTTTGACATTTTATTACGATGGGGTCTATGTACCACCTTTTGAAATGTAAATACTTTGGATTCATATTTTGAGAAACTTTTCCATTGCTTGTAAATTATAATGACTCAATTATTTATCCAAAGGTATTTCCTTATTTATTTTTTTGTTTTATTTTAATTTCTTTTGAAAAAAAAATAAACACCCTCGCTTTGAAAATCGGGGTGTTACAGGCTTCATACTATTCTACCACATGAGTTGTCAGAAAACTAATGAACGACCATGTCTTCATAGATCCCCTCAGCCCAACCCAAAAAATATATATGCAACAATCATGGTACTCATGTGTTCCACGGTTGCTGCCGATCTTAGGAAATAACCCACTAATCCACTTAGGAATTTTCCACCAAAGATACCCCCCAACGTCTCTCAATCTTACCTTAAAGTTCGATCGTAGCCCTCCATGATCAGGCTCATTTAGTTGTATTTCCCTAAAATTATTGGACTTGTCAAATCCTCCCTATATGATGACAAAACAATCTTCACTTCAAAAACCCCAAAATCTTACTCATACTTATTCGATAATACAAACTCGTTAACTCTTGGTATAAATTCACACTATTCACCAAAAGTTATGTCTATGCATATATATGTCATACCATAATATCCATTAGAATTTACATCATTATATATATGTATTAAAACGTAAGAAACCAAGTCTCAACAATTCGTAAGCATCAACCACATTGAACAATAAAGTTCTGTCAATTACTACGTAAGAAATCAAACAATTAGTACATTCAAGTAAAGTCGTACTTTCATTCAAGTAAATAAGAACACTCAAATACATGTCATCCATTCAAAAGCAATTAGTATAGGATTTCACAAAAATCAAAAGAAATCTTCACAAAAATTAATTCACAATAACTCTATAGATTTCTAAATCATATTTTAGTCCTCATTATTACCATTCATATATTCCCAATTAATTATTTACTCAATAAAGCTCAACCTTACGTGGTAAGTTTCACATGAATCTCTACGAATTACGATATTTCAACTCATCTCACATTATATAGTATACTCATGATATCAAACCTTCTCACCTCTTACCTTAATTGGAGCTTTTACTAGACAAAGTCCAAATAGCTTAGCAAGTTCACATCTCCTTCTTTGTAAGCGTGGCAAGCAATAACCAATAAAGACAAGATAAATATGCAATGACATTCCCATATATTTCAATTATTAACTATTTGTAATATATCATCGGAAACATATTTTATAATATATATATCGAATTATACGATTAAAATCAATAATTATTATAATGTTTTAGTTAAAAGTAATAATATATAGCCTAAATAGAGTTAGAACTCTAAAACATAATTTTATGTTTTCAAATTTAAGAATGGAGTACTAACATATTTATTAAATAGAATAGTGTAAATTAGGCATAAATCAGATAGACAAGTGTATTATTATTAAAATAGATTTAACCTTTATCAAACAAATAAAACCCTTGTTATAAAACAGAACCATATATAGTTTATTTAAAAATTCTAATGTTGTGCCATTGTTAAAACGTAGAATTTGTAAGGGTATAAATCAAACAAAAAAATTTATTGGGACTATTATCAAAATGAAACATATTTGCAAAGACCAAAAATATATTTAAACCTACGTTCAATCTTCCTTCTCAAAATAACAACTACATGTTTATAATCGTTATTAATATATAAAATATGTTATTTAAAGTCAAAACATATTATACATTCTTAATACAAATATAATCATTATAATTCATTGTCTAATAAGTATGAATAAAGTATACTGACATATATAATAAATTTCAATTAAAAATTCTTAAAGTTTATTGAATGTTAAGTTAAATCTGTAAAAATAAAAATAAAAAACACTAAAAGTCATCACAATTGACGATATTAATTTTTTGAAAAAGCACCCATAAATTCATGTGCATGTCTGAATGCCCACATAGATGAAGAAAAAAACAAGGTATTGTATAGACTCTAGAGTTTAAACTCTAAAAACTAACTTAACCTCAATTAAAGAATCACAAACTCATATACTAATATAAAAACAATATATATTGGTCAACCATTTTTCTATTTTCACAATTAAAATTAATGGTTGATTTTGTTTTGTATTTGTTAATTAATGTCACTGGTGTGCTAACAAAATTTCATAGAAAAATTTATAAATTAATTAATTATAAATACGAAAATATTATAATAATTTAATCTTTTACTATTTATACAACAACCTCATTTTTACAATATTGTGTCATTTTATTAAAATATTGTCACATCAACAAAAATCTCATGTGGCTCATCTAAAAGTACTATTTCGTCATCTCTCTTCCATCCTCTTTATTATTCTATTCCAATTTGCTTTAACGCACATTTTTTTATGGTTTTAATTTCAATTAAAATATTGGGCCTTGTAAACTCTTCTGAAGTTTTAATTTTAATTTTTATGCTCTTGTTTATTTGGAAAATGGAAGACACTGGCACATATACTTTGGTCTCAATTTTTCTATTATAATTTTTGTTAGATTGATTGTCGAAATTTTTGTAATTGCTTGCATCTATGTTTTGGTTCTTGGTATGTTTATTTTACGTGCTTTTAGTAAAGAAAAACACGTGGGAATTTTTAATATTTTTTAATGTTACATCTTTGAGTTTTAATTCTATTTATAATTATAATATATTCTGATATATTTATGGTCAACTCTTGTGTCTGTAGACATTTGGTGCAAATACATCAATGTTTTTTTACCAAATTGTACTTATATTTTATTACCGAGTATGTTATGTGTCATCCAATATATTTTTCAAATATATGCCATAAATATGTTTTTAATAGATAAGTTATGGAATATTATATGATGACCACAATACTATCTTTCTCACCTCATCTTTAGAAAGTCAAATAGGGTCGCATTTACCTCTATAAGTGTAGCAGATAATTATGTAATTTTGCTCGGATGATAAATAATAAATACTTAATGTCTATATATCCTACTATTTTGTTTCTACAATTGTTTTCAGAACCCCACTTTTTCAACTCAAAAGGAAATCTCATTGCAGCCTAATTAATTTCAAAGAAGTAGATAAAGTTGAATAATTCTTCTTTTGCACAAATAATTTTTGAACATGTGGTATTTTATAACATATACTACTTATTTGGTCATTTTACTCAAAATCTTTATTGTTGTTAGAGTATTGTTTTTGTAGGCATATTTTATCTCGTCTACGACATGAAAGTATAATGGCTCCTCAAAAGACAAAATTGTCCATATTCAGCTTTTATAGTAGTGTTGAAGATCAAAACAATGTGTATGTATATAAACATGTTTACTTAATTCCTTTTATCATGTTTAAGTATATATATATATATAAACATGTTTAATTAGTTCCTTTTATCTTGTTTAGTTATACACATAAACTCGCCGCAACCTTTCAAACAAGGAATCCGATTTCTTTCCATAATTAGCATGTATCTCCCTGGATCATGCTTGAGTACATCACCGTAGACCCCCACCCGCCAATCTTCTTTTGATGCATTTTAATTCCAATCCCTCCCTACATAGTAACAAATCAGCCACAATCAATAGTAACAAATTAGCCACAATCACATAATTAGATTTTCAAGAATCAATCATATATTACCTTTTACAGAATCTTTCATTTCGCCTCGTTACTATCTCATTATTGTTAACTTATTATCAAAACCTACCATTTGTGTCACTATTAGTTGAGTTTTCTTCTGATTATTTAATTATCATCCTTTATCCTTATTTTATTTGATAATCCAGGATCATGATTAAAGTATAATATTAACTATATCTTATTTATTAATTATATTCTGTTTCGATATCAATTATTTATACAGTACATTTTGTTAATAAAAATAATATTTTCCACTGAATCAGTAAACTTGGTTTGCAAAAGTAGCATAGCATATTATGGTCCAAATAAATGAGTCTTGCAGATTTCAAAAACAAAGAACTTGCACATATCACTTTATTTAATTTAATTAATTTATTTATTTTTGACATGTTTGTTTCTGTTATTTCATAGTTCCTGTTATTAGTATTTCTTAATGCGACATACAATATTATTATTAACATACTTTTTTTAGCATATCATATTGAGTTTAAATAAATAGTTCAATTTAAATGTCTGATAAGTAAGCAATTAGTGTTGATTAACGAAACCACAATTTCTGCTAATTACAGTGTGAATAATTGTCGGTAAGGACAAAATAAAACAACATATATTATTCCCTCACAATGTTTAGTATATACCCTCTCCTCGAGATAAACAGTATGTACCCTAATTATATATCATGAAACGCACTACAACTTAAATCTTGTTTTACATCATAGAGCTTAATTTAGTTTCACATCTAAAGAGTTTAGTTCATTTTAATTATAATATAATGTTGAATGTGGGCAGTAATAATCTGTAACTAAATAAATATTAGTACATGCATTCAGGAAATAAATATATATATATAT
>NC_021164.2:41031449-41034101 GCF_000331145.2 Cicer arietinum
TTAAATATATTTTTGGGTTGTAGTACAAATAGTAGATTATTTATTTATTTATTAACTTATTTATTTATTTATTTACTTATTTAATTATTTAGATAATTTATTTATTTATTTGGGTAATTTATTTATTTATTTACTTATTTAGTTACTTATTTGTTTATTTGTTTAGATAGTTTATTTATTTTATTATTTACTTATTTATTTCTTCATTTATTTATAGTAAGTAATTATATGTATTTTGTGGTTGTGTGGCTATAACTCTCTCGCGGATTATTAGAGACGACGACCGACAAAGAGAGGAACCGTTAGCATAGCAGATTCATTGGACGAAATCTTCAGTCGAGGTAAGGGATGAGAGGAGGTTCGACTTTATGAGTATAAAATAACGTGGGATGAACGGGAATACCGAAATTCGCAGATACTCATCTGGGGCTTACTGCGTACGGTTGGACCCTATTGAGTAATAATAATTAATTAACAATATATGAATGGTAATAGTGAGGACTAAAATATAATTTAGAAACGAATAGAATTATTGTGAATTAATTTATATTAAAATTGCGTGTTATTTGATTTATGAAACCTATAGTAATTGTAATTGTATGAATGATATGTATTTGAGTGTTCTTGTCTACTTGACTGAAATTCTGATGTTACTTGAAAGTGCACCTAATTGAATCCTTATTATGTGATTGATGAGACTGGGTTGTGTATTGTGAGTAGTGTAAATCAAATATTGGGATTTTATGTGATTGATTGATATAACTATATATAATGATGAATATGGTGAAGTCAAACTGAAACTTATTGAGTTGTGATGATCGAGTAAGTCTGAGATATGTGTTGTAGGTTTTGGAGTTAGGATTATTTTGTCATCATATAAGGAGGGTTTGACAAACCTAGTGATTCAGGGAAGTACATATGAATGAGTTTGATCGTGGAGGGCTACAGTCAATCTATAAGGTAAGATTGATAGACCTTGGGGGTACCTCTAGTGGGGAATTCCTAAGTGGATTAGTGGGTTATTCCCTAAGACCGGGAGCTACCGTGCAACACAAGAGTACCCCTGACCGTCACGTATATGTGTCTCGTGTTTAGATGAGGGGATCTATGAGGACTTGGCCATTCTTGAATTGTTCATCCACTCTTGTAGTGGCATAGTATCAGGCCTCCTAACCAAGTACTTCTGAGTAGAATGGTACCAAATAATGAAGAAGTATAGAGTATAGGACATGCATAATATTTCATCCTTGTGGTTGTTTTATTGTGATTGATTTAGATTAACCTTTGATATTATGATCTTGAGCGTTTCTCATGTTTGTGGTTATTTGACTAATTGTGTGTTCTCCTCGTTTATCTTATACTATTACATAATTTCTATACTCACCCCTTGTTGTTTGTGTTTAACGTTTGCAATGGACGCACACGAGTTGCAAGCTGCAAGTGATGACTTGTACCATCAGAATGGCGAAAGTCATCTTGTCTTGAAGACTTTTATTATATATTTTTTTTTGTAAACGTGTTTTAGTTTGGGAATTCCCGCTCTGATAGTGACAGCGGGTTGAGACTACATTTACATTTATCATTAAACTTATGTACGTGTGCTTCAAAAATAATTTTGTTTACTACTGTTATGATTTCGAGTTGTTAAGTTTGAACAAATTTTTGGATTAATGTGACATGTTCATGATTACATGATACTCCTTACCTTTAAAAATAAAAATGTTTGAAAGTTTATTTATTTATTATTTTCGAATTTCATTATTTTAAAAATAAAATTTAAAATAAAAAGTTGATATTAATTTTGAGTTTAGGGTGTCAAATAGGATAATACTTCTCTAAGTGTAGAGATAAATCTCTAAGTTTCTTCGGTTAAAGAATAATAAATACTTAATGTCTATTTATCCAACTTTTTTGTTTTTACAATTGTTTTCAGAATCTCGCTTTATCAAACTCAAAAAAACATCTCATTACAGCCAAATTATTTTTAAAGAATTAGATAGAGTCGAGAAAATTCTTCTTTTGCGCAAATAGTTTTTGAAAAAGTGATATTTTGTATCATATGCTATATTTTCTCCTTTTTCTCAAAATCTTGACTGTTGTTAGAGTATAGTTTTTACACGACAACATAAGCGAAAAAAAAAGCATAGTTAATCTGATTTTACGGTAGATTATTACATATTTTAATATTTCTTAAAATACTTTTATGATTATTAATACTAAATATAATTTATGGGTTTTATTTGTAGGATGGGTTTATTTGGTTAATCTGATTTTACACTATGGGTTTAGTTTTAGCAATATGTATTTCTTTAAAATAATATCATAGTTAGAAATGTAAATTTTAATAGATTACTGATTAACATATTAATTTTAATAGATATTTGGTTCATCAAATAGACTATTAATGATTAATATACTATTAACTTTATATTTATTGCTATATTTTATGGTGTACATATTTATTTACATAATACTCTTTTTATTTTAGTGGAGTTACCATCTAAAAATTTTCACAACAAAGTAAAAATTGAATATTGAATATCTTTGTTAAAAACTTAATATATCAATGCAGAAAACTCAACCTATTATTTATTTCTATCTATTTTAGTGACATTGTAAAATATTTTCATTTAGACATTTAATCAAATTTTA
>NC_021164.2:41034717-41043079 GCF_000331145.2 Cicer arietinum
ATAGTAAAATCGGTGAATTGCTTTGTCTTGGCAAGTGTGGCTTGACATGTACACCTGAATTAAAAAATCCTATATTGTATATAGCTTGTCTTACCGGTTGTACATTGCAATGCCAAGATAGCCCATCACCTGTTGCATATGATTGTGCTACTAATTGTGCTTATTCGATGTCCAATACTTTTGGTATGTTTATATTTTCTCTATTTTATTTTATATATTGATATGATGAATCAAGCGAATATTATAAATTAATAGAGTTGACTTAAAAAATGATTTCTTATATTTTGATGTTTTATTTTTTCAGATGCACGTAGCACTAATGGAATAGTGAACTCATGCTTGGAAACATGCAAGGACAAATAGTGTATATTACTAGATGCATGTAACACAAAATAAATTTTAAATAAATAAACTTTATGGTCATAATGTCAATTAAGAGATGGGCAGCAAAATATTGAAACATTTTTTTCTTGTGTCTATGTTTTGATAGTACCTTGATATCATCCCCAATCTCTTCACCAATCCCTTTACAACAATGATTACCTACCGACCACTTTTCCTTAAATGTAATTTGTAATTATATGAAATTTACATGCCAGATATTTGGTGATTTTTATTGAAACTTAATTTAACGCTAACTTTGTTGAAATAATTGATTTCTCCTTATTCAACATAATTCTGAAATGACAACCAAATCAAATGGAACATACTTGATTGAATATTAGCTTTATTTGGTGACAATTGTTTATCCTTCTCGATGGGAGGTTTATGGTTTGGATTAATAATCGGCACTAAATAAACATTTCATTAAGTGATAATAACATGCAAATAATTGAATTGGCACAACATCACATCATGACTTAACATTCAAAATCTTCAAGAACGTAATACCGTAGTTAAACCAACTCAATCACAATGAAACAGTAATAAAGATTCAATGTTTTGCATGTATGATACTCTATACTTCTTCATCATTTCGTACCATTCTACTCTACAGTATTTAGTTAGGAGGCTTCATACTATACTACCACATGAGTGGTCAGTAAACTCATGAATGATCATGTCTTCAAAGATCCCTTCAGCCCAACCCAAAAAATATATATGCAACAATCATGGTACTCATGTGTTCCACGGTTGCTCCCGGCATTAGGAAATAACCCACTAATCCACTTAGGAATTTTCCACCAGAGGTACCTCCAACGTTTATCAATCTTACCTTAAAGTTCGATCGTAGCCCTCCATGATCAGACTCAATTAGTTGTATTTCCCTAAAATTATTGGACTAGTCAAATCCTCCCTATATGATGACAAAATAATTTTCACTTCAAAAATCCCCAAAATCTTGCTCATACTTATTCGATAATCACAACTCGACAACTCTCGGTATAAATTCACACTATTCACCAAAAGTTATGTCTATGCATATATATGTCATACCATAATATCCATTAGAATTTACATCATTATATATCTCTATTAAAACGTAAGAAATCAAGTCTCAACATTTTGTAAGCATCAACCACATTGAACAATCAAGTTCTGTCAATTACAATTACAACGTAAGAAATCAAACAATTAGTACATTCAAGTAAAGTCGTACTTTCATTCAAGTAAATAAGAACACTCAAATACACATCATCCATTCAAAAGCAATTAGTATAGGATTTCAAAAAAATCAAAAGAAATCTAAACAAAAGTTAATTCACAATAACTCTATAGGTTTCTAAATCATATTTTAGTCCTCATTATTACCATTCATATATTCCCAATTAATTATTTACTCAATAAGGCTCAACCTTACGTGGTAAATCCCAGATGAATCTCTATGAATTACGATATTTCAACTCATCCCACATTATATAGTACTCTCATGATATCAAACCTTCTCTCACCTCATACATTAATTCGAGCTTTTACAAGAAATAGCAATCTCTACGACACATTCCCATATAAAGACAAAATAAATATGCAATAACATTCCCATATATTTCAATTATTATAATATATGATCGAAAACATATTTTATAATATGTATATATATATATATATATATCGAATTATACGATTAAAATTAATAATAATTATAATTTTTTAGTTAAAAATAATAATATATAGCCTAAATAGAGTTAGAACTCTAAAACATAATTCTATGTTTTCAAATTTAAAAATAGAGTACTAACATATTAATTAAATAGAATAGTGTAAATTAGGCATAAATCAGATAGACACGTGTATTATTATTAAAATAGATTTAACCTTTATCAAACAAATAAAACCCTTGTTATAAAACAGATCCATATATAGTTTATTTAAAAATTCTAATGTTGTGCCATTGCTAAAAATTTCACAAATAACTTTTTTAAAACTCAGAATCTGTGAGGGTATATATAAAAATAAATTATTGAGACTAAAATCAAAATGAAACATATTTGCAAAGACCAAAAATATATTTAAACCTACTTTCAATCTTCTGTCTCAAAATAACAACTACATGTTCATACTCGTTATTAATATATAAAATATATTATTTAAAGTCAAAACATATTATACCTTCTTAATACAAATATAATCATTATAATTCATTGTCTAATAAGTATGAATAAAATATTTATACTAACATACATAATAAATATCAATTAAAAATTATTAAAGTTTATTGAATGTTAAGTTAAATATGTAAAAATAAAATAAAGAACACTAAAAGTCATAACAATTGACGATATTAATTTTTTGAAAAAGCACCCATAAATTCATGTGCATGTCTGAATGCCCACATAGATGATGGAAAAAACAAGGTATTGCATAGACTCTAGAGTTCAAACTCTAAATACTAACTTAACCTCAATTAAAGAATCATAAACTCATATATTAGTATAAAAACAATATATATTGGTCAACCATTTTTTTATTTTCACAATTAAAATTAATGGTTGATTTTGTTTTGTATTTGTTAATTAATGTCGGTGGTGTGCTGACAAAATTTCATAGAAAAATTTATAAATTAATTAATTATAAATTCGAAAGTATTAAAATAATTTAATCTTTTACTATTTATACAACAACCTCATTTTTACAATATTGTGTCATTTTATTAAAATATTGTCACATCAACAAAAATCTCATGTGGCTCATCTAAAAGTACTATTTCATCATCTCTCTTCCATCATCCTTATTATTCTACTTCAAATTTGCTTTAACACACATTTTTTTATGGTTTTAATTTCAATTAAAATATTGGTCCTTGTAAACTCTTCTGAAGTTTTAATTTTAATTTCCTTGTAAACATTTTTATGTGGGAATTTTTTATATTTTTTAATGTTACATCTTTGAGTTTTAATGTGTGTCCAGCTTGTCCAGATTGTCCAGCTTCCACAAAGCCTATCTATCTAACTCAAACTCACTTCTATTTCTAAACCACTTGATCCTTGGAGTCAATCGCCAAACTCACACAAGATCACAGTAAAACTTCTTCTTGATGATCTCACACCAACGAAGATAGCCACCAGTTTCCTAACTTGATTTTCTAAACCTTCAATTACAAAGAATTGTCTTTTACAAGAATTAAAGAAGTATCAAGACTTTGACTCGATCACTATATTGATTCTCACACATAAGTGTTTGGGCAATGAATGTTTGTGTGGTTGTAAAAACTTTTCTCTCAAAGTGTTTAACAAAGATGTTCAAAGGATGTGTAAAAGTTTTTCCAAAAGTATGTCAAAGATTATGAAAAGTTATGCAAAGTTATTTTCAAAAGTGATTGAATCAGCTTATAAATATTCAAAGAAAACACCAGGACAATCGATTGCTCAATCGATTTTATAATGTGTTAAGGCTGGCTAAATCGATTGCCCAATCCACTTTCGCAGGTCTTGTTTTTCTTGAATCTTGAACATATAGCATGAATCGATTTACCAATCGATTCTTTTAATTCATAAATCAGAACTGATACTATGATTACATTAGAATCGATTGAGTAATCGATTATAGATGTTTTGTTCCAACAACGAGATCAAAACAATCGATTGCTCAGTCGATTTCATAATCACAGTCCTAATCGATTTGGCAATGAACTGAATCCTTTCTGTAACTTAAAAATTAGCTTCAATCGATTCGTCAATCGATTGTGTTGATCACAGTGACTCAGACTTTTTCATCAATCGATTTGCCAATCGATTGTGCTGATCAAGGTGGCTCAGACATTCACGTCAATTGATTGTGCTTGTTACAGAAACTCAGCTATTTTGTCAAAATCTATTTGCCAATCGATTTATTCAAAGTGGTTCTGATCAATGATTAATTTGCAATTGATTGCCTAATCGATTACCACAAACTTGGAGTTTAAGAAATCTAAATCAATTGATGTCCCAATCGATTTGTTGGATCACAGAACTTATTCCTGATTTAAAAACATTGTCACAATCGATTTGTCAATCGATTGATTCAATAACTGGTTGTTTTTGTGATAGGCAAAATCGATTGCTCAATGGATTTCCCAATCGATTGTCCAATTGATTGGATTTATCCCAGAACTCAGGTTTCACTAAAAACCTTTAACTAATCGATTGCCCAATCGATTTGTGTAGTGAAAACTTTTGTTCAAAGTCAGACAATCGATTTATCAATTGATTCATCAATTGACTTTTTGGTTGATTGATTTATATTCATTGGCAAAGACTTAAGTGTGAGACCATAGTGATTAGTCTACCAAACTTAATACTATGACACCTAATAACACTATACATTTTTGCATCTTTCTCAAGTACATCCTCCAACTTTGGTTGATTCCTTGAGTTGCAAGCTATTGTTCCAAGTGTATGGTGTCTTCTTGTTTGCCTGAAATATTTCTCAATACAAAACATTAGATCAATCAAATATTTCATATGTACTGTGTGTTTGGGAATTAAATCAAAAACATGATCAGGGAAGCTCATGACTTACAAACTCCCCCTTTTTGATTTAATGACAAACATACAGTTTTAACATTGAGATTATTTTAAAATCTCCCCCTGAGTTTTGGTGTGTATGATACATTTCAACAATATAAGTACAAAATGATATCAAAGTGCAAACAGGGTACAATGTTGTGTATCAGAATGCATTGTATCAGAGCAATATGCATTGGATCACAAGTTAGCATACATCAGAGCTTAATATCATATTATAGCATTATGATATCAGGGCATACATTACATATCGGATCATATAACATATTAGAGCATCAGTATTGCATATACATATATCAGAGCATATATCCATACATCAGAACATTATATGATCAACAGCATGTAAAATAATCGCAAGTTAAAATCAATCTCCCCCTTTTGTCATTTAATACAAAAAGATAAGATATATACAAGAGAGTTGATTTAAACAAAACATAAGATATATACATACAAAAAGCTTATGAAACAACATATCAACAACAACACCAGAACATGACAAAACAACATAGACACTAAAACCTAATCACCTAATCTAGGATTGTTCCTCATTATTATCAGCGGGAGAAGGAGAGACTGTTGTATTAACCTCAGCAAGTGTCTCCTCCCCATGAGGTTCAGAGCTATCTAGGTTGGGTTGGTCTGGTTCTTCAGTTGCTTGTCTTCCAATCTCAACAATGTCTTCAAAAGATATTTTGAGACCCAATTGCTCTTGGATAGCAGCGACATCTTGAACTACGGAGTTCAAAGTTGCTTGGAGCTTTTGCAGAGAGGCTTCCACCATTGCATTGTGGGCAGCCTGTGATGCTATCAGTTCCAGCAGCTTAGCCATAATCTCAGATGGTGCTTCAGCAGCCTCAGTCGGTTCCGCACTTGGTTGTGGTTGTTCGGTAGTAGGCAGAGTTCTAGTCCAGATGCCGTTGATGCGTTTCATTTGCATTTGGTTCACAATTGATTCATCAAATGTTAGGGTGGTTTTGACAGATTCTTCATTGGAAAGAGACACCTTGAAATGCCTCATAATCTTTGTCACCAGTTGGGGATAGGGTAGCAGGTGCTTGCCTTGTGCTGATTCAAGCATATTCAGCAGCACAATCCAAGCCCAGCTCATCCTGAGCTCTTGGTACAACCCTCATAACAGGATTATGTCCAACCGCGTGATTACCGGCGCGAGGTACTAACATATGAGTTAGTACGTACATGAGCATCCGATGATGAACTTTCATTTGACCTGTTGGAAGGGAAACCTTCTCAACAAATCCTTCGATCATCAGCTCTTGTGTTGCCGCATGCTTGTCTACTGATGTTTCCCAACCTTCATCATCAGAAGCATCTTGTGCTCTACCATCAATGGTGTAACCATAGAATGGTAAACCAGTCAACTTGGAGAATTCCTCAAATGTCATGGAAATTCTCTTTCCTTTCACTTCAGCAGCAAATCCCTTTTTTGTGAGAATGAAAGTAGAGTAGAATGCTCTTATTAGCTTAGGGTAAATCTCAAGTGAGCAAGAAAGAAAATCTTCCAACCCGTGAAATCTCAAATGGTTTTGGAAGGTAAAACCATTTGAATCAAAGTAAGTGAAATCAAGAGTCCGAGCCTCTTGAATCTTTCTTTTTAGGAAGGAGGTAGGAAGAGAAGTATCTTCAACTTGTTTCTCTTTAGAAGGCAGAACATTCTTTGGTTGAGGAGAGGCCTTCTTCTTCTTTTGGGTGGCTCCCTTCATAGCATCACCCATTAGCTTCTTAGTTGGTGGAGCTTTTCTTTTCTTGGTAGGTTCTTGGGAAGCAACAACAACTTTTCCCTTATCTTTAGCCAAAACCTTGTGTGTGGGTATGGAGACCCTTTTGGCTGGAGGTGATGGAGGTGGAGGAGGTGAAGGTGAAGGTGTTCTTCCACTTGAAGTAGAAGAAGAATCCAGTGAGATTGATTTTGATGATGAAGATGGACGCCTTGCTGTTTGTTTTACGCGAGCCATTGTAGATTGATTGAAGATTGATTGACTGAGAAAGATTGGATGCAGAGAAATTTGAAGTTGAATGAGTGAACTGAGAGTAGAATGTGAAAATAGATTGTGAAATCGATTTAGGGTTTTTATAGCACTGTGCAGAATCGATTTCCCAATCGATTGTTTTTCACTTTCTGGGTTCACCAAATCGATTGCCCAATCGATTAGGTTAACGTTGTTTGAAAGTATCCATTACACCTGCATCTAACGGCTATAATTTTCTCAACGGACATATTGTCAATCGATTCCCAAATCGATTTTGTAAAAGATCCTTCTTTACTAAATCGATGTCCAAATCGATTGCCTCTTAAGTTCAGAAAATTTCAAATTTGAAAATCGATTCCCAAATCGATTCCTTCAACAACAAGTTCTCAAAAAATTTGACCCAATCGATTTCCCAATCGATGCTCGGGTTTGAGTCTAAAAAACTTCTCAAATTTGTAGATGACTTGACCAATCAATCGATTATCCAATCGATTCTGTAAACCATTTTCCAAATCTGTAATCGATTTACCAATTGATTGAGGTAATACAAACTTCAGCAATCAGGCTTCTGAGATGTGATCAATCGATTATGAAATCGATTCCAGGGATTGTGACATAGAGAAATAACACACTAAGTACCAAACAAATCGATTATGCAATCGATTATCGTGTTTCCAAATTGAAAATTTAAAACACTGTGCATCATAAATCGATTATACAATCGCTTTTGTAATGCATTTGTCCTATCTGGTCACAGAATAATCGATTTAGCAATCGATTTGGTCATATTGATCAGATTTCATTGAGATCCATAATACCAAGTTTCATTCTTATAAAGAAGAAACTGTCCTTGGGCAAGGCCTTGGTAAAAATGTCAGCCAACTGATCAGTTGTATTGACATATTCCAGCCTGATCTTACCCTGTTGGTATTGATCTCTAATGAAGTGATGCCTAATCTCTATGTGCTTAGTCCTAGAATGCATGACAGGGTTCTTAGTGATATTAATAGCACTAGTATTATCACACATAATGGGCACTGTACCTAGATCAACACCAAAATCAGAGAGGTGTTGTTGCATCCAAAGGATTTGTGCACCACAGTTACCAGCAGCTACATACTCAGTTTCAGCTATTGAAAGTGCATCACTATTTTGTTTCTTGCTATGCCAAGAAACAAGTGAGTTCCCTAATAGTTGGCAAGTACCAGATGTACTCTTTCTGTCTAATTTGCATCCAGCAAAATCAGAATCAGAATAACCAACTAGAGTGCAAGTAGATCCCTTAGGATACCACAAACCTAGATTTTTGGTTCCTATGAGATATCTAAAAATCCTCTTGACTGCACTAAGGTGGGATTCTTTTGGATTGGCTTGGTATCTAGCACACATGCACACACTAAACATGATATCTGGTCTACTAGCTGTTAGGTA
>NC_021164.2:41043966-41054511 GCF_000331145.2 Cicer arietinum
AGGGATTTTCTGGTTGAAACTCCTTTTGAAATCTCTCCAATAATGTTGTCTAAGGGATGGTTTTTGGTAAACTTCCATTCTTTGGGTAAATCATCTTCCCTAATAGGTTCTACACAGTCAAGGTTGGTTGGAGGTACAGGTTCATCAGGTTCTATTGGTTCAGATTCTACAATATCATCCAAACAGATTCCTCTATAGTTTTGGTTCTTTTATTGTAGATTCTATAGGCCTTACTAGACTGGGAATATCCTAGAAAAATACCCTCATCTGCCTTAGGATCAAACTTTCCTAGATGTTCTTTGCCATTGTTTAACACAAAGCACTTGCATCCAAAGACCCTAAAGTATGATATATTTGGTTTTCTACCCTTGTATAACTCATAGGGAGTTTTTCTAAGTATAGGCCTAATAAGAACCCTATTCACTACATGTGTTGCAGTGTTTATGGCATCAGCCTAGAAGTATTTGGGAAGGTTTGAGTCCTTAAGCATGGTTCTAGCTAGTTCCTCTAAGGACCTATTCTTCCTTTCTACTACTCCATTTTGTTGTGGAGTTCTAGGGGCTGAGTATATGTGTTGGATTCCATTATGTTCACAGTAGGTTTGAAAGGAATCATTTTGGAATTCACCTCCATGATCACTTTTAATGGATATAATTTTCTGGTTATTCTCATTTTAAACCAAAGTATCAAATTTCTTAGAAGTTGAGAATGCCTCACTCTTGTGAGTCAGAAAATATGTCCATGTGAACCTAGTGTAATCATTTACCAATACATAGCCATATAGGTTCCCTCCAAAACTTCTAACCTGAGATGGACCAAACATGTCCATGTGTACCAACTCTAAGACCCTATTGGTTTGAACTAAGTCTATAGGGGGGAAAGAAGACTTAACTAGTTTACTCTTCTCACAAGAGTCACATAACCTATCCTTAGAGAATTTCCTATTTGGGAGACCTAAAACTAACTGCTTACTAACTAGTTTGTTCAAGTGGTCCATATGAATATGAGCCACTCTCTTATGCCATAGCCAGTTCTCATCAGCATTAGATAATAAGCAACATATATCATTTGCAGGTAAGGAATCAAAATCTATCATGTAAATATTGTTAACTCTTTTACCTGTCAATTTCATACCTTTAACTTCTATATGCTCAAGTGTACAAGACATAGAAGTAAAGTGTACCTGGAAACCTTTGTCACACAGTTGACTAATACTTGGTAAATTGTGTTTCAGACCTTGGACAAATAAGACGTCCTTGATGACAGCAGTTGATTTGCTTCCTATATCTCCAATGCCTAAGATCTTCCCTTTGTTATTGTCACCATATTTGACAAACCCACCATCCTTTAAGTTCAGAGACAAGAACTTTGACTTGTCTCCAGTCATATGCTTGGAGCATCCACTATCTAGATACCATGAATGATTCCTAGATGTCAAGCATATCTGCAAAAAATGATTCAAGTTTTGGATTTAGGTACCCAATTCAAATTGGGTCATGTGGGGTTAGTTTCAAATGCTTGTTTCTTAACTTTCCAGATCTGTTTCCATCCTCTGTTGGCTAGTCTTTTTAGTTTACAGTTGAAAACCATATGTCCCTTTTTGCAACAAAAGTGACATACAACAACAGGGGATGAATTCTGATTTGGTCTAGTAAAGTTATCATGCATTTGTTTAGATTTAACAAACTTCTGATGCCCTTTAACATGCATGTGTTGTTTATAGCCAAGTTCAGATTTAACACTTAGATTTCTTTGATTTCTAAGAAGTCTGTCTAAGTTGTTTTTACCACTATTAAACTTAGCTACATCACATTTCAGTTCATGAGTTTCCTTTTTCAGATTTTCATTTATGTCTTTAAGAGACTCATGTTTCAAATTGATCTCATCATACAACATGCATTTTTCTTCTAACAGTTTCTTAGTACTAATTAATTGTTTGAGTACACTAACATATTCAGCATGCAATTCATTAAAGGCATCATGCAGTTCATCATAAGATGGATTAGATGTAGTACTTACCTCACTGTCAGATTCTGAATCAGTGTTTGCCATGAGACACAAGCTAGCTTCTTCATCTTCTGAATCTTCAGATGAATCTTCATCATTGTCGTTCCAGGCAATGTAAGCTTTTCTGGTTGAAGGTTGTTGATCCTTGCCTTTATTCTTCACAGGCTTGTTTCTGTTTTGCAGTTTATAACACTCAAATCTGATGTGGCCTGTTTTCCCACATTCATAGCAAGTTATGACTTTGCTGTCATTGGTATCATTCTTGTTGAAGCCTTTTGTCTTGGAATTTGGTGGTTTTCTTGACTGGCTTCCTTTCTTTTTCAGAAACTTTTTAAATTTTCTGACCAACATACCTATCTCTGGCTCTTCATCAGAATCACTTTCTGAATCATCAGTATCTGGTTCAGATTTTGCTTTGTAAGTTTAAGCCTTCAGTGAAAGTCCTTTGCTTTTCCTATTAGATTGTTCTGTCTCATTTAATCTGTGCAATTCCATCTCATGTTCCCTGAGCTTTCCAAATAATGTTGCAATGGTCATGCTTGCAAGATCCTTTGATTCAGCAATTGCAGTAATCTTGGGTTGCCATTCTCTTGTCAAGCACCTCATTACTTTTCCTATTTGTTGCTCATTGTCCACAGTTTTTCCTAGAGCATGAAGATTGTTGATGATATGAGTGAACCTTGTCTGTAGGTCATTTATTGATTCATCCTTCTTCATGTTGAACAATTCATACTCATGCATGAGAGTATTTGTTCTGGCCCTTTTGACATTTGTGGTGCCTTCATGTGTTTCCTGAAGAGTATCCCACATTTCCTTTGCAGATTTGCAGTTTGAAACCCTGAAGAATTCCTCTGCACTCAAAGCAGATGTTATAATATTCTTGGCCTTAGCATTATAACCAACTTTCTTTTTGTCATTATCAGACCAATCAGCTCTTGGTTTGATGATGATGGATGATCCCTCAGTGCCTGCAATTTTAGGCACGTATGGACCATTCTCCACTGCCTCTAAGATGTCCAGCCCACATGCTTCTAGAAAGATGAGCATCCTCTCTTTCCAGTACATGTATGATGTACCATTAAAGGCAGGGGGTCTGGTTAGAGATGCCCTTTCTCCTAGGAAATCTAAAGAAGTCATTTTCTTTTATGAGTTTTTCTCTAAAAAATGTAGGCTCTTGATGCCAATTGTTGGAAAAATATGACTTCTTTTGATTTAGAATAAGAGAATTATGATCAACAAGATAATCTAATTCTATTCTAAGTGAAGAATTAAAATCAAATCCAACTGGTTCAATTTTAATTCCTATATTAACAGTGCAAGATTCATACAGATTATACACAACGGAAATTTAAAATCACATACAAGATTAACATGGAAAGTAAAGAGAGTTAAGAGAGAGTGCACCAAGATTTATACTGGTTCAGCTGTCAGTATGACAGCCTACATCCAGTCCTGAAATCCAACAAGATTTCAGCCTTTTTCCAATAGAATGAATTTAGAACCTTTTACAGATTGTCCAGCTTCCACAAAGCCTATCTATCTAACTCAAACTCACTTCTATTTCTAAACCACTTGATCCTTGGAGTCAATCGCCAAACTCACACAAGATCACAGTAAAACTTCTTCTTGATGATCTCACACCAACGAAGATAGCCACCAGTTTCCTAACTAGATTTTCTAAACCTTCAATTACAAAGAATTGTCTTTTACAAGAATTAAAGAAGTATCAAGACTTTGACTCAATCACTATATTGATTCTCACACAAAAGTGTTTGGGCAATGAATGTTTGTGTGGTTGTAAACACTTTTCTCTCAAAGTGTTTATCAAAGATGTTCAAAGGATGTGTAAAAGTTTTTCCAAAAGTATGTCAAAGATTATGAAAAGTTATGCAAAGTTATTTTCAAAAGTGATTGAATCAGCTTATATATATTCAAAGAAAACACCAGGAAAATCGATTGCTCAATCAATTTTATAATGTGTTAAGGCTGGCTAAATCGATTGCCCAATCCACTTTCGCAGGTCTTGTTTTTCTTGAATCTTGAACATATAAGCATGAATCGATTTGCCAGTCGATTGTTTTAATTCATAAATCAGAACTGATACTATGATTACATTAGAATCGATTGAGTAATCGATTATAGATGTTTTGTTCCAACAACGAGATCAAAACAATCGATTGCTCAGTCGATTTCATAATCACAGTCCTAATCGATTTGGCAATGAGCTGAGTCCTTTCTGTAACTTAAAAATTAGCTTCAATTGATTCGTCATTCGATTGTGCTGATCACAGTGACTCAGACTTTTTCATCAATCGATTTTCCAATCGATTGTGCTGATCAAAGTGGCTCAGACATTCACGTCAATTGATTTGCCAATCGATTTATTCAAAGTGGTTCTGATCAATGATTAATTTGCAATCGATTGCCTAATCGATTTCCACAAACTTGGAGTTTAAGAAATCTAAATCAATTGATGTCCCAATCGATTTGTTGGATCACAGAACTTATTCCTGATTTAAAAACATTGTCACAATCGATTTGTCAATCGATTGATTCAATAACTGGTTGTTTCTGTGATAGGCAAAATCGATTGCCCAATCGATTGTCCAATTGATTGGATTTAGCCCAGAACTCAGGTTTCACTAAAAACCTTTACCTAATCGATTGCCCAATCGATTTGTGTAGTGAAAACTTTTGTTCTGAGTCAGACAGTCGATTTATCAATTGATTCATCAATTGACTTTTTGGTTGATTGATTTATATTCATTGGCAAAGCCTTAAGTGTGAGACCATAGTAATTAGTCTACCAAACTTAATACTATGACACCTAATAACACTATACATTTTTGAATCTTTCTCAAGTACATCCTCCAACTTTGGTTGATTCCTTGAGTTGCAAGCTATTGTTCCAAGTGTATGGTGTCTTCTTGTTTGCCTGTAATATTTCTCAATACAAAACATTAGATCAATCAAATATTTCATATGTACTGTGTGTTTGGGAATTAAATCAAAAATATGATCAGGGAAGCTCATGACTTACAATTATTATTACTACTAAAATATGCGGACTAAGATAATAGCAATCCAAAACTAGTATATATTATTATTATTATTATTATTATTAAATAAAATAAATATACTTAATAACAATTATCACTGATTTTTATTTAAATAACTATAAAGACAACAAAAAGACAATCATGTAAAAAAAATTATTACACTACAAGAAACACATGTATAAGAAAATATCACTAATTTATAATAATAATAATAAATTAAGGTATAACAATAAATTAGGGTGTTACATACCCTAATTATATATCATGAAACACACTACAACTTAAATCTTGTTTTATATCACAGAGTCTAATTTAGTTTCACATCTACAGAGTTTAGTCATTTTAATTATAATATAATATTAAATGTGGGCAGTAATAATCTATTACTAAATAAATATTAGTACATGTATTCATGATATATATATATATATATGTATATATGCCTATATGAAGATCAAAACTATGTGTATGTATATAAACATGTTTACTTAATTCCTTTTATCCTATTTAGGTATATATATATATATATATAAACACATTTAATTAGTTCCTTTTATCTTGTTTAGTTATACACATAAACACGCTATATTTAGCCCCTTTTTAGTCCTATTTAGTTATACATGATATATATTAAGTTCCCTTTATCCTATTTAATTTTAAACAAAATCTGACTATAGTAATTTGTATGTTTTAACCATATTAAATATTTTTTTTGGATTGTAGTACAAATAGTAGATAATTTATTTATTTACTTATTTAATTATTTATTTAGATAATCAATTTATTTATTTATTTGGATAATTTATTTATTTATTTACTTATTTTTATTTATTTATTTAGATAATTTATTAATTTTATTATTTACTTCTTTATTTATTCATTTATTTCTAGTAACTAATTATTTGTATTTGGTGGTTGTGTGGCTATAACTCTCTCGCGGATTATTAGAGACGACGACCGACAAAGAGAAGAATCGTTAGCATATCAGATTAATTGGACGAAATCTTCAGTCGAGGTAAGGGCTGAGAGCAGGTTCGACTTTATGAATATAAAATAACGTGGGATGAACGGGAATACCGAAATTCCCAGATATTGATCCAGGAATTACTACGTACGGTTGAACCCTATTGAGTAATAATAATTAATTAACAATATATGAATGGTAATAGTGAGTACTAAAATATAATTTAGAAACCAATAGAATTGTTGTGAATTAATTTATATTAAGATTGTGTGTTATTTGATTTATGAAACCTATACTAATTGTTATTGTATGAATGATATGTATTTAAGTGTTCTTGTCTATTTGATTGAAATTCTGATGTTACTTGAAAGTGCACCTAATTGATTCCTTATTATGTGATTGATGAGACTGTACTGTGTATTGTAAGTAGTGTAAATCAAATATTGGGATTTTATGTGATTGATTGATATAACTATATATAATGATGAATATTATGAAGTCAAACTGAAACTTATTGAGTTGTGATGATCGAGTAAGTCTGAGATATGTGTTGTAAATTTTGGAGTTAGGATTATTTTGTCATCATATAGGGAGGGTTTGACAAACCTAGTGATTCAGGGAAGTACAACTGAATGAGCCTGATCGTGGAGGGCTACAGTCAAACTGTAAGGTAAGACTGATAGACCTTGGGGGTACCTCTAGTGGGTAATTCCTAAGTGGATTAGTGGGTTATTCCCAAAGGCCGGGAGCTACCGTGCAACACAAGAGTACCGCGACTGTCGCGTATATGTGTCTCGGGTTGAGTTGAGGGGATCTATGAGGACTTGACCATTCATGAATTGTCCGTCCACTCTTGTAGTGGCATAGTATCAGGTCTCCTAACCAAGTACTTCAGAGTAGAATGGTACCAAATGATGGAGAAGTATAGAGTATAGGACATGCATAGCATTTCATCCTTGTGGTTGCTTTATTGTGATTGATTTAGATTAACCTTTGATATTATGATCTTGAGTGTTTCTCATGTTTGTGCTTATTTCACTGATTGTGTGTATTCCTTGTTTATCTTATATTATTACATAATTTTGATACTCACCCCTCGTTGTTTGTGTTTGGCGTTTGCGATGGACGCAGACGAGTTGCAAGCTGCAGGTGATGACTTGTACCATCAGAATGGCGGAAGCCAGCTTGTCTTGAAGACTTTTATTATATGCTTTTTTTGTTAACGTCTTTTAGTTTCGAAATTCCCACTCTGATAGTGACAGCGGGTTGGGACTACATTTACATTTATCATTAAACTTATGTACGCGTGCTTCAAAAAAGATTTTGTTTACTACTGTTATGATTTCGAGTTGTTAAATTTGTACAAAATTTTGGATTAATGCGACATGTTCATGATTACGTGATACTCCTTACCTTTAAAAATAAAAATGTTTGAAACTTTATTTATTTATTTTTTTTGAATTTCATTATTTTAAAAATAAAATTTAAAATAAAAAGTTGATATTAATTTGGGGTTTAGGGTGTCACATTAGTGGTATCAGAGCAGGTCTGTCCAATCAAACTGTGGGTCATATCTTCATTGTGCTTACATACTTACTTCGTTAATTGATGATTTGTTTTTTTTTTTACTATTACTATGCAATGACTTTGTTCTAAGAGAACATTTTGTTGTGCTTTTGTTGTGCAAATGTATTTTTGGGTATTTCATGTGGATTATTTTTGCCTCTATGTTTGTATTCTGTTTAATGGTAGCAAGATTGGTTGAGATCATTAATTGATGGAACAATGGTGTTGCGCAAGAAACGTCGAAGCCATTGATAGTCAAGATTTACTTGTTTTAATTTTTGTAAGAGTAGCTATCTTTTCTCATGTTTATTAACTTATAAGAGTATTAATTGTTATGATGGGGATGTTCATTGTTTTCAATGTCTTGTTGTGTTGACTTTAGGTTAAAATTCTTAGGAAGATATTAAAGTTAAGTGTTTTTTTTTTAAATATATATGTTGGGTTATTTTCATAAGTAGTCGAAATAAGAAGTGCAAGGCATAAATGATCCTCGTAAAAAAAAATTATACAGTGAATAGTTGAGGGGCTTAATGGATTGTGGATAAGATTCTTAGTTTGTTTTGACTCGAGAAGTTTAGGAAGAGTTAAGTTGTGATCTCAAAAGTATTTGGTAGTCGACATTGAATGGATAATAAATACTTACAAGGATATTTGAGTATTGCAAGGAAGTTAAGATTGATAAGTGGTTGATAGATGTGTTATAGGAATGATTCTTTTTGGAGTTTATTTATAGCAATGAGATTTTAGTAGGGTCATAGACGTAAGATTGTCATGATATTTTATACTTCATGAGTGTTATGTGTATTTACCTATGTGTAATCTTATCTCTAGAAACTTAGACTTGTCCTATTTTATTATTGTTGATCTTGGTCAAGCTTGTGATGTGTTCAAGTTTAAAGCATGTAATTGTGTAATATGTTAGATAAATAGATACCCTTAAATTAAGATTAGTGGAAGGAACATGAACTAATAACTTTTACCTTAAAGGTTTATGAGTATGGTTCTTGTTGAGTCCAACGAAAGAATAAAGGGGAAGGACATATAGTGTTGATTCTTAGGACCTCAAACTAATATCAATCATATTGCTAAGAAATTTTTTCTTTATTTGAAGAAACTATGAACTTGATTCTTAGCTTGTAAGAGAGTGGTACCCAAGAAAATTATATTGAGTGTTGTTGATCGACTGGGAAAACAAAAATTGATATTTGTGATCATTCTATTTCAGGTAGACTCGTGTTTTATTTTTCTGATTTGTGAACTAATTTTGCTAGAAATTGTAAAGGTATTTGGTTATATTGAATAGGACGCCAAAGCTTAAGTTAGGATGTTTTTTAGAATCTCAAATTGTTAAGGGAGCTAAGTAAGAAGATTAATAGTTATGATGCATGGAGTGAAAATAAACTTTGAAGATGAAATTTATTTAATGGATCAATATTTTTTTTATATACTTTATACTTGTGCTAATCATATTATATATTTTATTTATTCAATAATTTGTTCTATATATTTGGTTGATTTAAATTAATGCGCTAATAATGAAACTTAGCCATGCTCAGGGTATTGAGATAAAGTTAAATTTCAATATTGTTTCTATCTTTATAATTGTGTGGAAAAAAAAATACAGAGAGAGGGGGAGCTGATGTTTATTTTGGAATATAGACACTTTAAGAATATTTTTCATTTTATTTGATTGCATATAGTAAACTAATATTCTATAAATTTATATGTTCTCCCTTATTATCTGAATTATATAGTGGCTATGTTATTTCCTCCATGATTGAAACTATTAAATGTGACATGCACACTTCGCTATTTCATTTACCATGTCAATTTATCATGTAAATCAATTTTTCATATTATATTTAAATAAATATATGAAATTATGAATTGCTGAACTGTTTACAATTTATGTGATAAAATACTTTTACTTTTTCTAATCATTATTTGACTCATAATAGTTTTATAATTTCAAGACATAATTATTATATAAATGTTTGTGTGGTTATGCATATCAACTTGTGTATTACCTTATCATTAGGAAGTAACATTGATCCCATTTTAGTTTTATTGATTTAATTTCATTGTTCTGTGATAAATTTTATTGATTTAATTTCATTGATCCCATTTTAGTTTTATTGATTAGTTTATTTCATTCTTATTTTAGTGACCATGTCAAACCTTAGATAATAGATAATGTGCAGTTTTAAGAATATAATCCTCGAACTAAGAAAGATATGAACAATATATGTAAATAGAGTTTGAGATAAATGGTACTTATAGTTGTTGTCTGAAAAGGCTAGAGCATTGTCAATATGAAGTTGATGTATGAGGGGTTTAGATTCGGTAAGAGTTGGACTAACCTGTGATTTAACCATGTAGGAGTATAGTAGTGCGAGTGTATGTAATCGCGTACGGTATAGGTTGTTAAAAGTAGATGAGGTGGTTGAAGAATATGAGTTTATGGGTTATAATTGGAGAGAGTATATGAGGAGTGAATTCTTGTTTAATAGTAATCCTAGAATAGTATATTTTAGCATTGTCAATAAGTAGTGTATGATTATATTTTGAAGTGTGTAGTGAGTTAGTCTTTCAAATACTAGTTAGTTTAAGATATTAACCTTGATAAGAATTATATAAAGATCTTGGTATATATATTTCTTGTATTCCATATAATTTTAGAAATCCTTAAAACACATGGAGATGTTAAGTTAGATGATAGTTGGTCACGGTTTTTTCTAAATTTCGATGATGAAATTCTTTTAAGAGGGGTAGAATTGTAACACCCTAATTTATTTTTATACCTTAATTTATTATTATTATTATAAAGTAGTGATATTTTCTTATACATGTGTTTCTTGTGGTATAATAATTTTTTTACGTGTCTTTTTGTTGTATAGTTATGTAAACAAAAATCAGTAATCATTGTTATTAAATCTATTTATTTTATTT
>NC_021164.2:41054730-41066257 GCF_000331145.2 Cicer arietinum
TAGTAATCCTAGAATAGTATATTTTAGCATTGTCAATAAGTAGTGTATGATTACATTTTGAAGTGTGTAGTGAGTTAGTCTTTCAAATACTAGTTAGTTTAAGATATTAACCTTGATAAGAATTATATAAAGATCTTGGTATATATATTTCTTGTATTCCATATAATTTTAGAAATCCTTAAAACACATGGAGATGTTAAGTTAGATGATAGTTGGTCACGGTTTTTTCTAAATTTCGATGATGAAATTCTTTTAAGAGGGGTAGAATTGTAACACCCTAATTTATTTTTATACCTTAATTTATTATTATTATTATAAAGTAGTGATATTTTCTTATACATGTGTTTCTTGTGGTATAATAATTTTTTTACGTGTCTTTTTGTTGTCTCTATAATAATAATAATATATACTAGGTTTGGATTGCTATTATCTTAGGCCTCATATTTTAGTAGCTTTGTTATCTAAATCATTATTATTCGAATTTATTTTTATGAAATATAAATATAAAAATAACTATATTATTTATATATAAAATATAATAATGATGATGATGTCGTGCCATAAATATCCGAATAATATCCAATAATATCTATTAACAGCATAAGTTATAAATTGAATTCACCATAAACGAAATTAATGGACCTAAGTTAATTCTGATTTCGTGATATATATAACACCCTAAATATTTAATTAATAGATAATAGTAAATTATAATAAATTATATTATATGTGTATTCTATGTGGTGTGATAATTTCCTATGCATTTTTTTAATCTTGATAATTTTTAGTGATACCTTAAAATTTATCTAAACTATTAGTAATAAAAATATTCTGGTTTAGTTTTTCTTAAAACCAAATCAAATATTAATAATGACAATGAACCTAGTACCTTTCTTATTTCCTATTCAGACTAACTTAGCGAGGCATTTAGCTAGCCTGATAGGCTTATTTGCTAACCTAGTAGCTTCTATATGTATATACTCTCTCCTCAAGATAAACAGTATGTACCCTAATTATATATCATGAAACACACTACAATTTAAATTTTGTTTTACATCATAGAGTCTAATTTAATTTCACATCAAAAGAGTTTAGTTCATTTTAATTATAATATAATATAATATAACATTAAGTTCCCTTTATCCTATTTAATTTTAAACAAAATCTGATTATAGTAATTTTTATGTTTTAACCACATTAAATATATTTTTGGGTTGTAGTACAAATAGTAGATTATTTATTTATTTATTTATTTATTTACTTATTTATTTATTTACTTATTTAATTATTTAT
Source organism: Cicer arietinum (assembly GCF_000331145.2). NCBI lineage: Eukaryota > Viridiplantae > Streptophyta > Magnoliopsida > Fabales > Fabaceae > Cicer > Cicer arietinum. Next base: position 41,056,024 of record NC_021164.2, read on the forward strand.
TTATTTATTTAGATAATTTATTTATTTGGATAATTTATTTATTTATTTACTTATTTATTTACTTATTTATTTATTTAGATAATTTATTTATTTTATTATTTACTTATTTATTTATTTATTCATTTATTTATAGTAAGTAATTATTTTTTTTTGGTGGTTGTGTGGCTATAACTCTCTCGCGGATTATTAGAGACGACGACTGACAAAGAGAGGAACCGTTAGCATATTAGATTCATTGGATGAAATCTTCAGTCGAGGTAAGGGGTGAGAGAAGGTTCGACTTTATTGAAGTAACAATGTCGATTTACAAGAAATGGGGGTTTGAATTGTAAATGCACCTTTTAAAAATTCTTGTTAAAACTTAAGAAAATAACTCCAGATTGATCTTGGTTATGAAAATAGAAAAAGGAGAACGTTCTTGATTTTTAATGTAAAACAGAGAACGTTCCTTGATTAGCTTAAAACAGAAAATCAGTTTATGTTTTATCTTAGTTAATCAATTCAGTATGATAAATAAAGAGATAGGATAGAGAATACCACTCAAGAATTTTATCCTGGTTCACCCAATGTGGGTTACGTCCAGTCCTCACACTGTGAAATTTTCCACTATGTGTTTAAAAACAAAGAACCTTCTTGATCTTACAACACCTAGTCTAGATCAACCTTGATCTATTTCAATCTATATTACTTTCCACCCAGAAAGCAATAACAACACCTATCTAACCTTGATAGAATATAATCTTAAACAAACTATGAAGAAACGCTTATAGTTTGAGTTTTTACAATTTGATTGTTTTGATAGAATCTGAAATTTCTCAACTCCTGTTTGAGAATTGATTCTTTACAAAGGGTTTGCTGATAATTACGTAATCTACTATATGAATATGAATCAGCAACTGTTTTTGCGAAATGGCAGAATGTATGATAGCCTATGTTTTTGCGAACGAGCAGAATTTCAAGTATGTATGTGATTGATTTATGGATGTTTCAGTACTTGAATTTCTTGCTTTGATTCTGGATATTGGCCTTCTATTTATAGGTTGTAGAAGCACTGAATGAAGGTACAAAAAAGCTGTTGGAGGTGCTCTGTATTTTGACTGAACTAATATTTCAGAATAAAAATAATCCTTCTTTGAAAACTGCGTTTTGACTTTTCTAGTTTAGCATTTAAAGCAATTATTTCCTTTTTAGAAAAAGCCTTTGACGTTTCTTCCTTGATCTTGGATGGTAGACTCTTAATCTTGAGTCTTGAGTGTAGCTAGAGAAGTTTGGAGAAGAATTATAAGTGGTTTCAGGAGAGATACATTGCTGTTGGAGTTGTGCAGAAAACGGAGAACGATTAACATTATGGGTCTGTTAGTTTGAACTTTCTTGAGCTTCAAGAATTAAACTAGATGTCCTTTGCAATTGTCTTGTCATATGTCAAGGTTGGTCGAACTTTCTTGACAATTTGTTTTTTGGAGTTACAAACTATCTTGATTGTTTGTCTGTCTTTGAGTTCCTTTATTTTAGTGATCTGATAACCTTCTTGAGCTTGAATGAATCCTACTTGTTCCTTGCCATGTACAAATTAGATATGAATGAATTTCCAGGGCAGATTATTTGTTAAAGAGATAGAAAAAGTTTGATCAATATGCTGTGATGGACAATTTTTGAAGCTGGAGATCATTCTCTGTTTTGATGCAGAATGATTTTGTTGCTGTCTTTTCTGTTTTGCTTGAATTTGTTCTTAATTAAATCCACTCAAAAACACATGTTAAATTAACATAACATTTTAGAATCATAATTAACTTTCTTAATTAACCTTTGTTTATTTTCATCAAAACTTTAAATATAGAGTTTGTCTCAACATTTAGGAGTATAAAATAACGTGGGATGAACAAGAAAACCGAAATTCCGAGATATTCATCTGGAGATTACTACGTACGGTTGAGCTCTATTGAGTAATAATAATTAATCAATAATATATGAATGGTAATAGTGAGGACTAAAATATAATTTAGAAACCAATAGAATTGTTGCGAATTAATTTATATTAAGATTGCGTGTTATTTGATTTATGAAACCTATACTAATTGTTATTGTATGAATGATATGTATTTGAGTGTTCTTGTCTACTTGACTGAAATTCTGATGTTACTTGAAAGTGCACCTAATTGACTCCTTATTATGTGGTTGATGAGACTGGATTGTGTATTGTGAGTAGTATAAATCAAATATTGGGATTTTATGTGATTGATTGATATAACTATATATAATGATGAATATTGTGAAGTCAAACTGAAACTTATTGAGTTGTGATGATCGAGTAAGTCTGAGATATGTGTTGTAGATTTTGGAGTTAGGATTATTTTGTCATCATATAGGAAGGGTTTGACAAACCTAGTGATTTAGGGAAGTACAACTGAATGAGCCTGATCGTGGAGGGCTACAGTCAAACTGTAAGGTAAGATTGATAGACCTTGGGGGTACCTCTAGTGGGCTACAATCGTTGTTTGTGTTTAGCGTTTGCAATGGATGCAGACACGTTGTAACCTGCAAGTGATGACTTGTACCATCAGAATGGCGAAAGCCATCTTGTGTTGAAGACTTTTATTATATGTTTTTTTTGTTAACTTCTTTTAGTATAGGAATTCCCGCTCTGATAGTGACAGCGGGTTGAGACTACATTTACATTTATCATTAAACTTATGTACGCGTGCTTCAAAAATGATTTTGTTTACTACTGTTACGATTTTGAGTTGTTAAGTTTGACCAAAATTATGGATTAATGTGACATGTTCATGATTACGTGATACTCCTTACCTTTAAAACTAAAAATGTTTGAAAGTTTATTTTTTTTTTTTATAATTTCATTATTTTAAAAATAAAATTTAAAATAAAAAGTTAATATTAATTTTGGGTTTAGGGTGTCACATTTGGAAAGTCAAATAGGATAACACTTACTTCTCTAAGTGTACAGATAAATCTCTAACTTTGTTCGGTTAAAGAATAATAAATACTTAATGTTTATTTATCCCACTTTTTTGTTTCTACAATTGTTTTCAGAATCCCGCTTTATCAAACTCAAAAGAACATCTCTTTGCAGCCAAATTATTTTCAAAGAATTAGATAGAGTCGAGAGAATTCTTCTTTTGCACAAATAGTTTTTGAAAAAGAGATATTTTGTATCATAGGCTATATTTGCCCCTTTTTCTCAAAATATTGACTGTTGTTAGAGTATAGTTTTTACACGACAACACAAGCGAAAAAAAGCATAGTTAATCTGATTTTACGGTAGATTATTACATATTTTAATATTTCTTAAAATACTTTTATGATTATTAATACTAACTATAATTTATGGGTTTTATTTGTAGGATGGGTTTATTTAATTAATCTAATTTTAACTGTATATTTATTGCTATATTTTATGGTATAGATATTTTTTTACATAATACTCTTTTTATTTTAGTGGAGTTACCATGTAACACCCCGTTTTTCAAAGCGAGGGTATATTTTTTTTTCTTAAAAGTAATTAAAAACGAACAAAGAAATAAATCAGGAAATGCTTTTGGATAAATAATTGAGTCATTATAATTTACAAGCAGCGGAAAAGTTTCTCCAATTACAAATCCAAAACATTTCTAGATAAACATCAAATGGTACATGGAACCCATCCAAGGATGAACTGATAATATTTGTATAAGTACAGTTTTCCAAAACTAAAATACTCCAAACCAAAAAGAAGGACCCCTAGTCCCTATACATCATCCTAATCTGATCATCCTACCAAAAACTATACACCCTGAGTAATCTCCACGCGCCCCGTGAGATCCTCCTAACACAACCGCAGTCAAGCATTCCCATCTCCATCCCTGTCCGTAGGGTACGAACCAGTAGGGCCGTCCTGACTCTCATCTGAGGGCAAAGCCCAGATTTCCACAATAGTGTAAAGGGTCACCAACCAGAAAATAACAGATAACACATAGCAATTAAGTTTTTGAATGCTCAAAACAACTTTTTAACTAAGCATGCACCTTAACAGGATTTTCAATGTGCGAAAAGTTCATACATTACATTGCCAATGAAAATGAAGGTAAAATGCAGTTCTCGATCTCCTAATTAACACATGATAAAACAAAACATGGATAGATTCATGAGCAATTAATCATACAACTAAAAATGAGGATTTTCACTGAGCCAATCGATTGGGCAATCGATTGGGGTGAAGATTTTTAATGGAAACAGAAACCTGGGCTGAATTCAATCGATTGGTAAATCGATTGATTGGTTCCTGAGCCCCTGGTCTCGAGCCAATCGATTTCCTAATCGATTTGGTGAGGGATTCTTAATGAAAACAGAATCCTGGGCTGAATTCAATCGATTGGTAAATCGATTGATTGGTTCCTGAGCCCCTGACTTAAGGCCTAATCGATTGGGCAATCGATTTCGAAAGGGATTTTAAAAAGGCTGATTTACAAAATCGATTGGCTAATCGATTTTGTTCATTTGGCCAAGCCCCTGTCTTTCATCCAATCGATTGGGAAATCGATTTCCCTGATCAGTTTTCCAAAAATTCATGAATTAACCTAAGTCATTCCTAATCAAGTCCACAACCTAACACTTAGCAATTCCTACGCGATTACTACGACACACGAAGGTTCGATAACCATCATACTTACACACAATAAACAACACATAACACTTAACACCTTCATCTCAGTTATCACGATAAATCAAAATTCGAATCACTCAATCATAAACTCAAATCAAACATGACTCGCGTGCCAGGCACCCTAATGCAATGCGTATATGCCAAAATGCATGGACTCGGAATTCCAAACCAAAACCCTCCTCGAAGGGCCGTAAATCATAATTGTACCGCCTATCGCAGGCCAAAGTACCAATTACCGAGGTGCCACCTATCACGGGTCAGCACGATTTACTAAAATGCGTAAATCATAAACGTACCACCTATCACGGGTCAGTACAGTTTACCGAGGTGTCACCTATCACGGGTCAACACGATTTACTAAAAGAAAAAGCGGGAATCGTAAATGTACCACCTATCACGGGTCAGTACAGTTACCATGGTGTCACCTATCACGGGTCAACACGATTTACTAAAAGAAAAAGCGGAAATCGTAAATGTACCACCTATCACGGGTCAGTACAGTTACCATGGTGTCACCTATCACGGGTCAACACGATTTACTAAAAGAAAAAGCGGGAATCGTAAACGTACCGCCTATCACAGACCAGTACTGTTTACCGAGGTGCCACCTATCACGGGTCAGCACAATCCACCAAAAATGTAAATCGTAAATGTACCACCTATCACGGGTCAGTACAGTTACCATGGTGTCACCTATCACGGGTCAACACGATTTACTAAAAGAAAAAGCGGGAATCGTAAACGTACCGCCTATCACAGACCAGTACTGTTTACCTAGGTGCCACCTATCACGGGTCAGCACAATCCACCAAAAATGTAAATCGTAAATGTACCACCTATCACGGGTCAGTACAGTTACCATGGTGTCACCTATCACGGGTCAACACGATTTACTAAAATATAAATCGCAAACGTACAACCTATCACGGGTCCGTACAATTTACCAAGGTGCCACCTATCACGGGTCAGCACAATTCACCAAAAACGTAAATCGTAAATGTACCACCTATCACGGGTCAGTACAGTTACCATGGTGTCACCTATCACGGGTCAACACGATTTACCAAAAAGTAAATCGTAAACGTACCACCTATCACGGGTCAGTACAGTTTACCAAGGTGTCACCTATCACGGGTCAACACGAATTACTAAATAGTAAATCGTAAACGTACAACCTATCACGGGTCAGTACAGTTTACCGAGGTGTCACCTATCACGGGTCAACACGAATTACTAAATAGTAAATCGTAAACGTACAACCTATCACGGGTCAGTACAGTTTACCAAGGTGTCACCTATCACGGGTCGACACAATTTACCAAATGAAATGCATGAGCATACACAGACTCCATTCACAACAATCGTTAAGCAAATGCAGATATTAAAAGATTCCCCATTTTTAATACCCATTTAACTTAAACGACTTTCAAACAACATTAATTAAATAAGTCATTAAGAGATTCCCCGTTCTTAATACCGATTTAACTTAATGATTTTCAAAACAAAACGTTAAGCAAACAGTCATATTAAGAGATTCCCCATTCTTAATATACTTTTGACTTAAACGATTTTCTCGCAAAACATTCAGTAAACGAGTCATTAAGAGATTCCCCATTCTTAATATACTTTTGACTTAAACGATTTTCTCGCAAAACATTCAGTAAACGAGTCATTAAGAGATTCCCCATTCTTAATACTCATTTACCGAAACGATTTTCAAAAACGATAGTTAAGTAACCGAGACATTAAGAGATTCCCCATTCTCAACGCCCAGTTAACTTAAGCATTTTCCTCAAATACACATTAAGCAAACCGAGGTATTAAAAGATTCCCCATTTTTAATACTCGTTTAACTCTAATGGTTTTCAAATTCCACAGAAACAAATTCAAACATACTTTCACATTCAAACCATAATTCACAACAACCACACCAATTAACAAACATCAAGTTTCATTTACCCATAATCATACACAATGACATTCAAATTCATTTACCACGAAACATTCATCACTATAAACAAAACCTAACTCTAAGGTTTTTACCCATAACGCACTAGTTTCGTTTTTCCCCAAATCGATACATTTAACCCTAACAAATTCCTTCCCACACAACTACAGATAAGTCCCTAATGCAAGCTAGAAGTTTGGAAGGAGCCCTTACCTCAAAGTCAGCTTTATCGAGTGTTTCCGGTTCCGCGAGAAATTCAGGTAAAATTTCCGCTTGCAACGCCGCTTCCAAAGTAGTGCACTAGCACCGTAGCACGGAGGTGAGCAACTTTCCCTTCTATCTCTTCGAGAAAAGAGGTTTGGATCTAGGAGAAACGGAGGGGTTTGTGTTTGGATCTCAAAAACCGTATTTCTTCGTTTTCGAATCAAAGAGGAAGAGTGGAGTTACGAAAACCTTGATCTAACCCTCACCCAACCTTGGGTCACTAGTTTTGAAGGAAAGGAAGCAACGAAAACGAAAAATGGAGGAGGATGGAAATTTGGTTTTTTCTTGCGTGACTGAGGAAGGAGATGGAAAATTCTATTTTCTCTCCTTTCAATTTCTTTCCTTTGTTTTTCCTTTCTTCCTTTTTCCTTCCTTCCTTTATATACTATTTTCTTTTCCTTTTCCTTCCTTCTAGTTTTCCTTTCTTTTTCCCTCCAAGCAAACATATATAAAAAATAAATATAACTTAACAAATATCTCAAAATCTAGATATTTATTAAATTACCGTTTCACCCGAAACGCCTTAAATTAACCGTAAAGTATTTACCGCAGTTAAATTCAATTTATTTATCGACGAGAAATTCTAATTGGCATCGAAATATCTTTTTGATTATAAAACTCCAAAATATTATTAACTTTGGCTTAAAAGCCTCCGAGCCAAAATCCAAAATATACCAAAAATACATAAAAGGGTACTTTAAAATTATGGGTCTTACATTACTCCCCCCCTAAAATTAGTTTCGTCCTCGAAACTATGCATCGATAAATAACTCTGGGTGTTGTTCCCTCATCTTGCTCTCCAGTTCCCAAGTCGCATCTCCAGTAATTGGGTTCCAGATCACCTTGACCAACGAAACATCCTTGGTCCTCAACCGCTTAATCTTCCTGTCATCAATTCTCACGGGTGGTACTTCGAACGACAGGTTATCCTTTAGCTGGATCGTGTCTGGTTCGATCACGTGAGATGGATCTGCGAGATATTTCCTCAACTGCGACACATGAAACACGTCATGGATATTGGACAGTATCGGAGGTAATGCAATCCGATAAGCAACCGGCCCAATTCGTGCAGAAATCTGATATGGTCCAATGAATTTCGGAGTCAACTTCTTCGATTTCAAGGCTCTACCTACTCCAGTAGTAGGTGTGACTCTCAGAAATACATGGTCACCCTGTTCGAATTCCAAAAGTCTGCGACGCTTGTCCGCGTAACTCTTCTGGCGATCTTGTGAAGTCTTCATTTTCTCCTTGATCTTCCTTACTTTAGCTGTGGTCTGTTGCACCATCTCTGGTCCGACAATCATATTCTCACCGTCTTTATACCAACACAAGGGCGTTTGACACTTGCGCCCATATAAAGCCTCATATGGTGCCATTCCAATGCTCGCGTGGAAACTATTGTTGTAAGTGAACTCAATCAACGGAAGTACATCATCCCAACTTCCTCTATCATCTAAAACACATGCTCTCAACAGATCTTCCAAGGACTGATTCGTCCTTTCAGTCTGTCCGTCCGTTTGTGGATGGTAAGCTGAACTCAATCGTAGCTTCGTTCCCAACGCTTCGTGCAATGCTCCCCAAAAATGCGATGTGAACTTCGGATCACGGTCTGACAAAATGCTTGATGGTACTCCGTGTAATCTCTAAAGGTTGCAACACCCCAGCAGGTCGCTGATGTTCCACCTTGTACGGAACATCTACCTAGTACCAAACTTAAACACTAAGTATGACGCCGACACATTGAGTACAATGTATCATTAACCAATGATAGGGCTTCCCATTCCTATCAAGAATGATCTTGGGTTACTGTAGAGGTAAACACTCAAATTAATCGAGAAGTCCCTATTCTGAATGGTTATTTGACAAGTAAACATGCATAATTTACTGTCAAAGTCTTAGCAGTAAAGTAGACACGGACAACTTCAAACAATTTACATAATCCATAGCAATGAAGGAATGGGTTGCCCCCGAATCAGAAAGTGTAGTTAAGAGGTTACCTGTAATCGCACAGTCATATTGAATCAGATCGCTAGATAAATCAGCGCCGACGCAATACACCTGTCCTCTAGCAGTAGGAAGAGTAATCCTAGCTACATCCACCATTGGTTCCACCTTCGGAGCCTCGCAATTCCTTGCAAAGTGCCCTGGTTTATGGCAATTGTAGCAAGTAGTACTGTCAAAGGTACAAGCATAAGCATAATGTCCTTCTTCTCCACATCGGAAACATCGTATGCCTTGTCCCACTTGCTTCTCAAGGTCTTGGTTCCCTGGGTTATCCCGTCCCCCATTGTTATCATGTGGTCGATTATAAAATTTAGCAACCTGTTTTCCCTTGTTCTGATACTTCGCCCGACTAGGTCCTCCTGAGTTAAAATTCCCTCCTCGGCTAGCTCTCTTATTCTTCATCTCCTCAACTTCTCTACATTTTTCCACAAGAACCTGGAAACGTTGAATTCCCAAGGGTAAGACAAACTCTTGAATCTCATACTTTAGTCCGTCTTGGAAACGATGACACAAGAATGGCTCGTCAACCTCTTCACGGAAAAATCTGAAATGCCTTGATAGTGATTCAAACTTAGCAGCATATTCGCCCACGGTCATGTTCCCCTGATGTAGTTTCAGGAAATCATCACCCAGTCTAGTCCTGGTACTCATCGGGAAGTATTTGTCGAAAAACTTCCCTTTGAAAGATTCCCAGTTCACCTCCTCGTGAGCTGATCTCATCAACAACCTTGTACTCCTCCACCAGTACTCAGCATCTCCTAGTAGCATATAAGTGGCATAGTTGACCCTCACTCCCGCCTGACAGTTAATCATTTCGAAGATCTTCTCCACTTCTTGGATCCATTGATTTGCTTTCTCTGAATTCTCAGTCCCCTCAAACTTGGGAGGATTGTAACGACGAAAGTCTTTTAATCCTCTTGACTCCGCAGCACGGATCTCTCTTCCCCTCTTTTCGAGATCACGTTGAGTCTTGGCAGCAGTCTGTGCAGCAACAGAAGCAGCCAGGTTATTCATAGCCTCCGCCATTCGGTCATTCTTATTGACATTGGCTCTCGGAACGTCATTCCTCCTTGGCAGCATGGTTTCCCTATAAAACCATCATCAAGTAAAGTCTTAACACTACTTCAATAATTCTAAGAATAACTTCCGACCACAACCGCACATAATAATTATTATGAACTTGACAACTCAAACCACCTAAACCGACACATGATCAGACAACAACTCGTAACCTACAATCTAGAACCAAGGTTCCACAGCCCCCAAAGAAAACCAAACCAAAGCTCTGATACCACAATGTAACACCCCGTTTTCCAAAGCGAGGGTGTATTTTTTTTCAAAAGGAATTAGAATAAAACACA
>NC_021164.2:41068171-41070601 GCF_000331145.2 Cicer arietinum
CACAACTTAACACTTAGCAATTCCTACGCGATTACTACGACACACGAAGGTTCGATAACCATCATACTCACACACAATACACAACACATAGCACTTAACACCTTCATCTCAGTTATCACGATAAATCAAAATTCGAATCACTCAATCATAAACTCAAATCAAACATGACTCGCGTGCCAGGCACCCTAATGCAATGCGTATATGCCAAAATGCATGGACTCGGAATTCCAAACCAAAACCCTCCTCGAAGGGCCGTAAATCATAATTGTACCGCCTATCGCAGGCCAAAGTACCAATTACCGAGGTGCCACCTATCACGGGTCAGCACGATTTACTAAAATGCGTAAATCATAAACGTACCACCTATCACGGGTCAGTACAGTTACCATGGTGTCACCTATCACGGGTCAACTCGATTTTCTAAATAGTAACTCGTAAACGTACCACCTATCACGGGTCAGTACAGTTTACCGAGGTGTCACCTATCACGGGTCAACACGATTTACTAAAAGAAAAAGCGGGAATCGTAAACGTACCGCCTATCACAGACCAGTACTGTTTACCTAGGTGCCACCTATCACGGGTCAGCACAATTCACCAAAAATGTAAATCGTAAATGTACCACCTATCACGGGTCAGTACAGTTACCATGGTGTCACCTATCACGGGTCAACACGATTTACTAAAAGAAAAAGCGGGAATCGTAAACGTACCGCCTATCACAGACCAGTACTGTTTACCTAGGTGCCACCTATCACGGGTCAGCACAATTCACCAAAAATGTAAATCGTAAATGTACCACCTATCACGGGTCAGTACAGTTACCATGGTGTCACCTATCACGGGTCAACACGATTTACTAAAATGTAAATCGCAAACGTACAACCTATCACGGGTCCGTACAGTTTACCAAGGTGTCACCTATCACGGGTCGACACAATTTACCAAATGAAATGCATGAGCATACACAGACTCCATTCACAACAATCGTTAAGCAAATGCAGATATTAAAAGATTCCCCATTTTTAATACCCATTTAACTTAAACGACTTTCAAACAACATTAATTAAATAAGTCATTAAGAGATTCCCCGTTCTTAATACCGATTTAACTTAATGATTTTCAAAACAAAACGTTAAGCAAACAGTCATATTAAGAGATTCCCCATTCTTAATACTCATTTACCGAAACGATTTTCAAAAACGATAGTTAAGTAACCGAGACATTAAGAGATTCCCCATTCTCAACGCCCAGTTAACTTAAACATTTTCCTCAAATACACATTAAGTAAACCGAGGTATTAAAAGATTCCCCATTTTTAATACTCGTTTAACTCTAATGGTTTTCAAATTCCACAGAAACAAATTCAAACATACTTTCACATTCAAACCATAATTCACAACAACCACACCAATTAACAAACATCAAGTACGAACACACCAAATACAACGAACACAAATCACGCAACATAACACCCAGATACATCAAATTTCATTTACTCATAATCATACACAATGACCTTTAAATTCATTTACCACGAAACATTCATCACTATAAACAAAACCTAACTCTAAGGTTTTTACCCATAACGCACTAGTTTCGTTTTTCCCCGAATCGATACATTTAACCCTAACAATTTCCTTCCCACACAACTACAGATAAGTCCCTAATGCAAGCTAGAAGTTTGGAAGGAGCCCTTACCTCAAAGTTAGCTTTATCGAGTGTTTCCGGTTCCGCGAGAAATTCCGGTAAAATCTCCGCTCGCAACGCCGCTTCCAAATTAGTGCACTAGCACCGTAGCACGGAGGTGAGCAACTTTCCCTTCTATCTCTTCGAGAAATGAGGTTTGGATCAAGGAGAAACTGAGGGGTTTGTGTTTGGATCTCAAAAACCGTTTTTCTTCGTTTTCGAATCAAAGAGGAAGAGTGGAGTTACGAAAACCTTGGTCTAACCCTCACCCAACCTTGGGTCACTAGCTTTGAAGAAAAGGAAGCAACGAAAACGAGAAATGGAGAAGGATGAAATTTTGGGTTTCACGGTTGGTTGTCTGAGGAAGGAGATGGAAAATTTGGGATTTTCCTTCCTTTCTATTTCTTTCCTTTGTTTTTCCTTTCTTCCTTTTTCCTTCCTTCCTTTATATACTATTTTCTTTTCCTTTTCCTTCCTTCTAGTTTTCCTTTCTTTTTCCCTCCAAGCAAACATATATATATATAATAAATATAACTTAACAAATATCTCAAAATCTAGATATTTATTAAATTACCGTTTCACCCGAAACGCCTTAAATTAACCATGAAGTATTTACCGCAGTTAAATTCAATTTATTTATCGACGAGAAATTCTAATTGGCATCGAAATATCTTTTTGATTATAAAACTCCAAAATATTATTAACTTTGGCTTAAAAGCCTCCGAGCCAAAATCCAAAATA
>NC_021164.2:41070749-41076058 GCF_000331145.2 Cicer arietinum
TATCTTTGTTAAAAAATTAATATATCAATGCAGAAAACTCAACCTATTATTTATTTCTATCTCTTTTAGTGACATTGTAAAATATTTTCATTTAGACATCTAATCAAATTTTACCATATATATTTTGTATAGCGGGTTACAAAATACTATTTTGACATATATAAATTAAGAAATCTATTTTTTTTTTTCTTTCCATTAATCTAAAACTTAATGAAAATCTAAGTGTACCAAAAAAATAACTTTTAATCTTTTAATATATAATTGTCCATCATGTCATATTTCAAAATTGACAATCATAAACAATTTTCTCATTTAGGGTGTGAAAATGTATTCAAGATGATATTTTTTTAATGATTATAAATGGAGAACAACATAGACAGTGGCGGATCTTGACCGAAAAGGTTGGGGTGGCCGGCATAAAAATTAAATATATAAATAATATTATATAGTAAAAAATTAAGTTGTAATAAACACAAAGTGAAATATCAAATAATTTAACTATATGATTTAAGAATACTTTAAAGTAATGCTCTACGCTCTTTAATTAACTTGAAATCATCAATAATAGACTCATAAGTGATACTTGCAGCAATTTCCCTTTTAATATAAATCGTCATGGTATCTGCCAAAAAGTCATCTTCCATCTTGTTTCTTAACCTTGATTTAATAATTTTCATTGCTGAAAAAGATCTTTCAGTTGTGGCAGTAGAAACCGGAAGAGTCATGATAAGACGAAGTAGTCTATCAATCAAGTAGAAATTTTGCGTCTTTTCAGTTGCAATCAAACATGAGCACAATTCTTGGATAGTTGATAAATTCTTCAAATTTAAATCTTGATGAGCATCAATTAAGAAATGTTGGAGTTGAAATTTCAAATTAATCTTCTCTTGCATGTTGAAATCCACAGGGTAATATTTTTCAACTAGAGTGCAAATTTTTTCAATGTTAAAAGATTTATAATTATCCTTAGGAGTCAAAGCACAACTTAGAGTTAACAAATCTATTGCTTGTTCACTAAATCTGTTATTCAACTCTTGTAATTGTTGATCAATGGCAGTAAAAAATATTTCAACTCTAAAATAATGCTCTATTGTAACCTGACCTTGTTGAAGACGAGATCGTCCAAATTTTGTTGTTGAATGAACATCGTTGAGATCAGGAATTTCAATATCATGTTTTTCACAAAAGTTCTTCACTTCAGTAAATAATGCATCCCAACCATCTTCTCTCAATACTTGAATAAGATACTTTGTTGTTCCAACCAAACACATGGCATTAACTATATCCTGAGATTGTTGTTGTAAGGCTTGACAAAGTATATCAGTTATCCCCATAATTTTTTTCATCAAATGCAAGATAAATATAAAATCAAACGCCTTCAAATAATTATAAGCACTATCAGCATCCCCACGTGTAGAATAACTTGCTCTTTCATTTGTAATTTTTTTTAAAACAATACAAGTTGCCTCATACATATTTATCAAGCTACAAATAGAAGAGAAATGTGATCCCCAACGAGTATCCCCAGCTCGTTTCAAAGTACCAATTTGATTTATACCTTTACCAGTTACAATCTCATCAATTTCTAGCAAATGTGCAATTTCCTCTAATTGAGCAGCTTGTAACTCATCATGACGCTTAGTAGAAGAACAAACAACATTAACAACAAAAGTGAGCTTCTCAAAAAATTTATGAATTGGAACAATTTCTCTTGATGCACTAACCAAAGCAAGTTGCAATCGATGAGCAAAACAATGGACATAGTATGCGTAAGGACAATCTTTCATAAACAGTGCTTGTAAACCGTTCCATTCTCCTCTCATATTACTAGCACCATCATACCCTTGACCACGCATGTTAGAAACATCAAGATTATGTCGAGAAAGTATATCACATACTTTTTCTTTCAGAGTTAAAGCTGTAGTGTCTTTAACATGTGCCACAAAAAAAAATCGCTCTTGTATTAAACCAACTTTGTCAACAAATCTTAACACAAGAGACATTTGTTCCCTTTTTGATTCATCACGAGCTTCATCTACAACGATGCAAAATTTGGAATCACCAATTTCTTCACATATATGTTTTCTCACCCTACTAGAAAGAATATGCAAAAGCTCTTTTTGAATTTGATGTGAAGTATATTTAGAATTATATGGAGCATTTTCCAACACAACTTTCGCAACTTCATCATTGTAAGTTGCCAAGAGTTTTATCAATTGAAGAAAATTGCCTTGATTTCTTGACCCGCTAGTTTCATCATGTCCCCTAAAAGCACAAGCTTGAAGTGTTAACCAACGAACAGTGTCAATTGATGTCTTGAGACGTATTCGATTCTTCAAAATTTGTTCTGAGCTTTGCACTTGAAAAGTATTCCTAATATGTCCATCTTGATTCAACAAGTCTAAACAAGCTTTCATTGCATTGTTGTGTGGTGAGCAAGGATCCATCCCTATGTGTTTGAGAAAAGCGCAAAATTTTCCATTTTTAACTTTCTTCCAATTTCTAAAACCTGTACCAATGAAGACATCTGATCCAGGACGTCCAGTTGGTCTTTTGCTAAATAGATAGCATGGTAAACAATATGCAGCATCTTTAGAAGGTGAATATTCTAGCCATGAAGAAAATATGTTAAACCAAGCATATTGAAACCGTCTTGGATGAACCTCGTTGCCAGATAAAGGATATTCTTTTAAATTTATTTGATAAGGACCAAATTTTAGATACGCTCTTCGTATTGCATCCAATTTATTTGGTGGATATTGCCAAATTTGAGGGCGCTTTCCGGGATCACGTTCTAAACATTTCTCAAAGTCATCTTCGAAAACTCTAGGAACCTTGGAAAGACGAATATTATTTTCTTCAATTCTTGGATTCTCAGAGATAGTTTCAGATGTAGAAGTTATAATTTCTTCATCTCTTTCACCGTCACAAAATTTCCTCTTGAAAAAAGAATCAATTCTTTTACTCTTCTTCATTCTCACAAACTTATCTAAATCAATCAATTATATGCAACAAAAAAACTAAAACACTTTATATGGACAAAAAAACTCAAACAAAAATGCAACAAAACTCAAAGATCTTATATGCAACCAAAAAAACTCAAACACTTTATATAGACATAAAATCAAACACCTTATGTGCGACAAAAAACTCAAACACTTTATATTGATATAAAATCAAACACCTTATCTGCAACACAAAAATTCAAACAAAAATGCAACAAAACTCAAACATCTTATATGCAACAAAAATATTCAAACACTTTATATAGACATAAAATCAAACACCTTATGTGCGACAAAAATCTCAAACACTTTATATTGATATAAAATCAAACACCTTATCTGCAACACAAAAACTCAAACAAAAATGCAACAAAACTCAAACATCTTATATGCAACAAAAATATTCAAACACTTTATTTAGACATAAAATCAAACACCTTATGTGCGACAAAAATCTCAAGCAAAAATGCAACAAAACTCAAATATCTTTATATAGGCATAAAATCAAACACTTTATGTGCGATAAAAAACTCAAACTCTTTATATTGATATAAAATCAAACGTGCAACACAAAAACTCTAAAGAAAAATCAGCACTAACGTCTAATTGAAACTTCAAATTAAAATTGCAAACTCCAAATCAAAGCTTCAAACTCAACACTAACAATACAAGCTTTAAATTTCATGCATACATTAATCAAATCTAACAAAAATCAGCACTACCTAACAAAAATCAGCAATAACAAAATAGAAATTTGAACCTTTTGAACAAAGTAGCAACGCGATCTGGAGAGTTGCGGCGAACAGAGAGGCGAGAGCGACGAACGGCCACGGAGGCAGAGGCGGTCGCAGGCCCGCAGCGAGCAGAGGAGCGATTCGTTTGTTGGAGGCGGTCGCGCGGTTCGTTTGACTGGCACAGAGGAGGAGCGATTGGTTTGTTTGGAAGAGGCGGCCGTCGTCAACTGATTATGGAAGAGGGAGAGAGGGAGGCTGAATGCAAGAGAAAGGGGAAGAAGAGGGAGAGAAGGAGGCTGAATGCGAGAGGGGAAGAAAAAGAAAATAAAATTAGGTTTAGGTATTTCTGTAATTATTTAGTTTTAAGTAGGGCAGTTTAGTCATTTTACCTATAAATTTTTTTTTTTGGGGTGGCCGTGGCCCCCCCTGTCCCTATGAAGCTCCGCCTCTGACGACATATATCCACCTAACTATTTGGTGTCATAAAGGCTAGCATCAGAGAGGTAGTCATGAAGGAATACGAGTGCAGCACTACCCCAGACATATTTGCTTGTACCTTCAAAATCTCTGAATAAAAGAGAGGTATTTTGTATCAATTGACATATAACTTTTATCTGCAAAAATAATACTCCATACCAGATTCAACATGGCAATGAATATGTTTGTTTTTGCTCAAGTCGATGAATCTCCTTCACCAACACCACCTGAAGATATAGATAGTAAAATCAGTGAATTGCTTTGTCTTGGCAAGTGTGGCTTGACATGTACACCTGAAATAAAAAATCCTATATTGTATATAGCTTGTCTTACCGGTTGTACATTGCAATGCCAAGACAGCCCATCACCTGTTGCATATGATTGTGCTACTAATTGTGCTTATTCGAAGCCGAATACTTTTGGTATGTTTATATTTTCTCTATTTTCTTTTATATATTGATATGATGAATCAATCGAATATTATATATTAATAGAGTTGACTTAAAAAATGATTTCTTATATTTTGATATTTTATTTTTTCAGAAGCACGTAGCACTAATGGAATCGTGAACTCATGCTTGGAAACTTGCAAGGACAAATAGTGTATATTACTAGATGCATGTAACATGAAATAAATTTTAAATAAATAAATTTTAAATAAATAAACTTTATGGTGATAATGTCAATTAAGAGATGGGCAACAAAATATTGAAACATTTTTTTCTTGTGTCTATGTTTTGATAGTACGTTGATATCATCCCCAATCTCTTCACCAATCTCTTTACAACAATGATTACCTACCGATCACTTTTCATTAAATGTAATTTGTAATTATATGAAATTTACATGCCAAATATTTGGTGATTTTTATTGAAACTTAATTTAACGCTAACTTTGTTGAAATAATTGATTTCTCCTTATTCAACATAATTCTGAAATGACAACCAAATCAAATGGAGCATACTTGATTGAATCTTAGCTTTATTAGCGGTGCTTGTGAAATTATATTTACTATTTTATGTGTTTATATTACTTTTAGATTTTAGCGGTTTTAGTGTATGCTTTTAATGTTTCCAATACTTATACAAAGGAT
>NC_021164.2:41076411-41079016 GCF_000331145.2 Cicer arietinum
AAATAAACATTTCATTAAGCCCGCCTTCCCACTTTGAAAGCTTTATCGTGGCCAAATCAAGTTTTCTATGGGAGTTAATTAACAAGTGAAGCAAAAAGAATGACAAACACAAAAGAGCTTAAACTTTAAGCAAAAATGACCAGTGCTACATGGTGTTTTATCTTTAATAATGAAAGAGTAAAACCAGTAGAATCGCAAACATGGGACCTAGTGAATTAACAATCAAACAACAAATAGGATTTCAAAGAGTCGACCAAGTCATGGGTGTTACACTCTAAACCCAAAAATAATATATATAATAATTTATACTACATTTAAAAATAAAATAAAAACAATTTACAACGGATAAATAAATTTTTTTTCCAGTGAAATAAAACTTTTGTAACTATTATAGGATATCACATTTCTCATTGTACATATGAAACACTTTAAACTTAATTTCCTAAATAAAAAGGTACAATCTCATTAAATTAGATTTAACTATAATTTCTTGATTTTATTTTTAAAATTACTACCACTAATAAGGTTTTTCTAATTAAATGAGTACAATAAAGTTTATAAATCTTATTCTCAGGATCACATATCAGAGCGGACTTCTTCCAAACTTAAACTTCAAGACTTTCTAACCTATAATAATTGGGATTTTGCAAACGAAGGGCCAAACCAGTCAAACTCAAACAATAAAGGGAGTGAATTTTGAAATCGTCTAATATATAAGATAACTGATAATAACATGCAAATAATTGAATTGGCACAATATCGCATCATGACATAAAATTCAAAATCTTCAAGAACTTAATATCGTAGGTTAAACCAACTCAATCACAATGAAACAGTTACAAAAATTCAATGTTTTGCATGTTTGATACTCCATACTTCTTCATCATTTCGTACCATTCTACTCTACACTATTTAGTTAGGAGGCTTCATACTATGCTACCACATGAGTGGTAAGAAAACTCATGAACGACAATGTCTTCATAGATCCCCTCAGCCCAATCCAAAAAATATATATGCAACAATCATGGTACTCATGTGTTCCACGGTTGCTCCCGACCTTAGGAAATAACCCACTAATCCACTTAGGAATTTTCCACCAAAGATACCCCCAACGTCTATCAATCTTACCTTAAAGTTCGATTGTAGCCCTCCATGATCAGGCTCATTTAGTTGTATTTCCCTAAAATTATTGGACTTGTCAAATCCTCCCTATATGATGACAAAATAATCTTCACTTCAAAAATCCCCAAAATCTTGCTCATACTTATTCGATAATCACAACTCGACAACTCTCGGTATAAATTCACACTATTCACCAAAAGTTATGTCTATGCATATATATGTCATACCATAATATCCATTAGAATTTACATCATTATATATATATATATATATTACAATGTAAGAAATCAAGTCTCAACATTTCATAAGTGTCAACCGCATTGAACAATCAAGTTCTGTCAATTACAACGTAAGAAATCAAACAATTAGTACATTCAAGTAAACTCGTACTTTCATTCAAGTAAATAAGAACACTCAAATACATGTCATCCATTCAAAAGCAATTAGTATAGGATTTCACAAAAATCAAAAGAAATCTTAACAAAAATTAATTCACAATAACTCTATAAAAATGTTTTTAATAGATAAGTTATGGAATATTATATGATGACCACAATACTATCTTTCTCACCTCATCTTTAGAAAGTCAAATAAGGTAGCATTTACCTCTCTAAGTGTAGCAGATAATTATGTAATTTTGCTCCAATGATAAATAATAAATACTTAATGTCTATATATCCTACTATTTTGTTTCTACAATTGTTTTCAGAATCCCACTTTTTCAACTCAAAAGGAAATCTCATTGCAGCCCAATTATTTTCAAAGAAGTAGATAAAGTTGAATAATTCTTCTTTTGCACAAATAATTTTTGAACATGTGGTATTTTATAACATATACTACCTATTTGGTCATTTTACTCAAAATCTTTATTGTTGTTAGAGTATTGTTTTTGCAGGCATATTTTATTCCGTCTACGACATGAAAGTATAATGGCTCCTCAAAAGACAAAATTGTCCATATTCAGCTTTATCGTAGTGTTGTGTCTTCAGGGATTTAGAACCCTGTCTTATTTAATAAATAAAAGAATAATGCTTAATTATTTATATTCAAAGATTATTTGTTATTTTTTTCTTTTTAAGATGTTTTATGTTGTCTATTTTTTAAAAGTATTACCTACTTCAAGTTTTTACATTTGTTTTACTTCTATTCAACCGTACATACATGGGTTCTTTGTGAAAATTTTCAAGTCAGGTTGTATAGAAGTATCATACTTGTAACACCCTAATTTATTGTTATACCTTAATTTATTATTATTATTATTATTATTATTATAAATTAGTGATATTTTCTTACACATGCGTTCCTTGTGGTAGAATAATTTTTTTTCGTGATTGTCTTTATGTTTGTCTTTATAGTTATTTAAATAAAAATCAGTGATCATTGTTATTAAATCTATTTATTTTATTTAATAATAATAATATATACTAGTTTTGAATTGCTATGATCTTAGGCCTCATATTTTAGTAGTGTTGTTATCTAGATC
>NC_021164.2:41079342-41080384 GCF_000331145.2 Cicer arietinum
GGGACTTGGCCAAAGGGTTGCCGCCGGTCTGTGATTTCATTCCAAGAAGCATAATTCCCAGGATAAGAAAAAACACATAAACAACGTGCCAAATCTTTTTCCTTCTATATTTCATCCCATAATTCCTCCTTACTAGTCAACAAGGCTGCTTGCAATCATCTGTCTCATAATAATATTGGGTATGTATTCCTCTATTCCAATTTTTATTAACAATAGGCTTGGATGATTGAATTATATAATTGGACATATATTATGAAGTTAAATTGCATCTAAAGAATTCATTTTATTTTAGCTATAATTAAAAGAGATTTATGGTAAGCATCCATTTAAATAAATATTATCAATTGCATTACATATATGCTATATGATTTTGCTTTAATTTAATTAAAATTATACATTATTTTATGTTATTATAATTATAAGTATGTTTTGTAGCAAGAATTGCCCTATGCGTTTTTTTAAAGTAATTGACTTGACCAATATATTTTTATACGAATCTTGATTTCGGTAACCTAATATTGTTTTAATTTAATTCTACATTTTTTTCTTTACATGACTTCGGTAACATAATTTTATACGATTTTTGATTGCATGATTTTAAATTATTCTCAATATAAGCATAAGCATGTATGGTATTAAAGGTATTTCTGAGTTGTAGTACAAATAGTAAATAATTTATTTATTTAGATGATTTATTTATTTATTATTTATTTATTTCCTTTTTATTATTTATTTATTTATTTATTTACTTATTTACTTATTTTTATTTATTTATTATTTATTTATTTCCTTTTTATTATTTATTTATTTATTTATTTACTTATTTAGTTATTTATTGTGTTATTTATTTATTTGTTAACTTATTTATTTATTATTTTATTATTATTTATTTACTCCTTTACTTATTTATTCATTTATTTTATTAATTATTTATCCATTTATTTATTTATTATTTATTATATTATTTATTTATTCATTTACTTATTTAATTGTTTATTTTATTATCTATTTATTCATTTAATTATTATTTATTCATTATTTA
>NC_021164.2:41080711-41082897 GCF_000331145.2 Cicer arietinum
ATAAAATAACGTGAGATGAACGAGAATGCTGGAATTCCCAAATGTTCATTCGAGGCTTACTACGTACAGTTGAGCCCTATTGAGTAATAATAATTAATTAATTAAATGTGAATGGTAATAGTGAGGATTAAAATATAATTTAGTAACCTATATAATTGCCGTGAATTTATTTATATCAAGATTGTATGCCGTCTGATTTTATGAATATTATGTTGATTGTTACTGTGTGAATGATATCTACTGGGGTGTTCTTGCTACTTGAATGAAATTGTGATATCACTTGAATATGCCACCTGTTTGATCTGTTATTTGTGATTGATAAGACTGAATGATGCATTGTGAGTAGTGTAAACCAAATATTGTGATTTTATTGTGATTGACTGATAAAGATATATAATGATGAACATTTTGAAGTCAAATTAAAACTTATTGAGTTGTGATGATCAAGTAAGTCTGAGATATGTGTTGTAGATTTTGGAGTTAGGATTATTTTGTCATCATATAGGGAGGGTCTGACAAACCTAGTGATTCGGGGAAGTACAACTGAATGAGCCTGATCGTGGAGGGCTACAGTCGAACTGTAAGGTAAGACTGATAGACCTTGGGGATACACCTAGTGCGGAATTCCTGAGTGGATTAGTGGGTTATTCCCTAATGCCGGGAACTACTGTGCAACACAAGAGTACCCCGACCGTCGCGTATATGTGTCTCGGGTTGAGTTGAGGAGATCTATGAGGACTTGGCCATTCATGAATTGTCCGTTCACTCTTGTAGTGACATAGTATCAGGCCTCCTAACCAAGTACTTCAGAGTAGAATGGTACCAAATGATGAAGTAGAGTATAGGACAGGCATATCATTCCATCATGGTGATTATCTTATTGTGAATGAATTTGATAAATCGTTGATATTATACACTTGACTGTTTTTGATATTGTTATAATTTGATTGTTTGCGTGTTACCGTCGTGTATTTTATGCTGTTACATAATTTCGATACTCACCCCTCGTTGTTTGTGTTTGACTAATACCATCAGGAGAGGCGGAAGCCACCATGCCTTGGAGACCTTCATTATTGTGCATTGTGTTGATGATATTTTGAGTATTTTATTTTGGGAATTCCCGCTCTGATAGTGACATTGGGTGGGGACTATATTTGCACTGAATTTAAAACATGAGTATGTGTACTTCAAAAAGAATTCTGTTGTTTGATACTATGATTTCGAATCCATTATGTTTGATGGAAATTTTGGATTTATGTGATACTCTTTATCTCGAAAAAAAAAAATTATTTAGGGTTTAGGGTGTCACAATACTTACATCATTGGAATTTAGATTTTTCATTTCTTTGATAGGTTGGAATGAAATGAATACTAAATGACAAAATTGTATACAAATCTTTCTAACAATATTTCGACTATAGATTTAGATGTGTTCTTATACTTTTTCTTATAATACTTTTCTATTAAGAGAGCAACTAGAGTTAATAAAAATAATATTTTCCACTGAATCAGTAAACTTGGTTTGCAAAGGTATCATAGCATAGTATGATCCAAATAAACTTGTCTTGCAGATTTCAAAAACAAAGAACTTGCACATATCACTTTACTTAATTTAATTTATTTATTTATTTATTTATTTTTGACATGCTTGTTTACGTTATTTCATAATTCCTATTATTAGTATTTCTTAATACTACATACAATATTATTATTAACATACATTTTTTAGTATATCATATTGAGTTTAAATAAATAGTTAAGTTTAAATGTCTGATAAGTAAGCAATTAGTGTTGATTAACGAAACCACAATTTCTGCTAATTACCGTGTGAATAATTGTAGGTAAGGACAAAATAAAACAACATATATTATTCCCTCGCAATGTTTAGTATATACCATCTCCTCAAGATAAACAGTAATTATATATCATGAAACGCACTACAACTTAAATCTTGTTTTACATCATAGAGTCTAATTTAGTTTCACATCTAAAGAGTTTAGTTCATTTTAATTCTAATATAATATTGAATGTGGGCAGTAATAATCTGTAACTAAATAAATATTAGTACCTGCATTCATGATATATATATATATATGCCTATTTGAAGATCAAAACTACGTGTATGTATATAAACATGTTTACTTAATTCCTTTTATCCTGTTTAGGTATATATATATATATATATA
>NC_021164.2:41083127-41091365 GCF_000331145.2 Cicer arietinum
TTTATTTATTTACTTATTTATTTATTTACATAATTTATTTATTTTATTATTTACTTATTTATTTATTCATTTATTTATAGTAAGTAATTATTTTTTTTGGTGGTTGTGTGGCTATAACTCTCTCGCGGATTATTAGAGACGACGACCGAAAAAGAGAGGAACCGTTAGCATATCAGATTCATTGGACGAAATTTTCAGTCGAGGTAAGGGGTGAGAGGAGGTTCGACTTTATGAGTATAAAATAACGTGGGATGAACGGGATTACCGAAATTCCCAGATATTCATCCGGAGATTACTACGTACGGTTGAGCCCTATTGAGTAATAATAATTAATTAATAATATATGAATGGTAATAGTGAGGACTAAAATATAATTTAGAAACCAATAGAATTGGTGTGAATTAATTTATATTAAGATTGCGTGTTATTTGACTTATGAAACCTATACTAATTGTTATGGTATGAATGATATGTATTTGAGTGTTCTTGTCTACTTGATTGAAATTCTGATGTTACTTGAAAGTGGACCTAATTGATTCCTTATTATGTGATTGATTCATACAACTATATATACTGATGAATATTGTGAAGTCAATCTGAAACTTATTGAGTTGTGATGATCGAGTATGTCTGAGATATGTGTTGTAGATTTTGGAGTTAGGATTATTTTGTTATCATATAGGGAGGGTTTGACAAACCTAGTGATTCAGGGAAGTACAATTGAATGAGCCTGATCGTGGAGGGCTACAGTTAAACTATAAGGTAAGACTGACAAACCTTGGGGGTACCTCTTGTGGGGAATTCCTAAGTGGATTAGTGGGTTATTCCCTAAGGTCGGGAGCAACCATGCAACACAAGAGTACCCCGACCGTCGCGTATATGTGTCTCGGGTTGAGTTAAGGGGATCTTTGAGGACTTGGCCATTCATGAATTGTCCATCCACTCGTGTAGTGGCATTGTATCAGGCCTTCTAACGAAGTACTTTAGAGTAGAATGGTACAAAATGATGAAGAACTATAGAGTACAGGACATGCATAACATTTCATCCTTGTGGTTGCTTTATTGTGATTTATTTAGATTAACGTTTGATATTATGACTTGAGTGTTTCTCCTGTTTGTGCTTATTTGACTAATTGCTTGTTCTCCTCGTTTATGTTATACTATTACATAATTTTGATACTCACCCCTCGTTGTTTGTGTTTGGCGTTTCCGATGGACGTAGACGAGTTGCAAGCTACAGGTGATGACTTGTACCATCAGAATGGTTGAAGCCATCTTGTCTTGAAGACTTTTATTATATGTTTTTTTTGTTAACGTCTTTTAGTTTGGGAATTCCCGCTTTGATAGTGACAGCGGGTTGGGACTACATTTACATTTATCATTAAACTTATGTACACGTGCTTCAAAAATAATTTTGTTTACTACTGTTATGATTTCGAGTTGTTAAGTTTGACCAAAATTTTGGATGAATGTGACATGTTCATGATTACGTGATACTCCTTACCTTTAAAAATAAAAATTTTTGAAAGTTTATTTATTTTTTTTTAATTTCATTATTTTAAAAATAAAATTTAAAATAAAAAGTTGATATTAGTTTGGGTTTTAGGGTGTCGCATTAGTGGTATCAGAGCAGGTCTGTCCAATCAGACCGTGGGTCATATGTTCATTGTGCTTATGTACTTACTTCGTTAATTGATGATTTGTTTTTTTTTTACTATTACTATGCAATGACTTTGTTCTAACAGAGCAATTTGTTGTGCTTTTGTTGTGCAAACGTATTTTTGGGTATTTCATGAGGATTATTTGGCCTCTATGTTTGCATTCTGTTTAATGGTAGCTTACCAATTTTAGATTGGTCGAGATCATTGATTGATGGAACAATGGTGTTCCGACAAGAAATGTCGAAGCCATTGGTAGTCAAGTTTTACTTGTTTTAATTTTTGTAATAGTAACTATCTTTTCGAATGCCTAACACTATCTATACTTTCCTCATGTTTATTAACTTATAAGAGTGTTAACTATTATGATGGGGATGTTCACTGTTTTCAACGTCTTGTTTTGTTGACTTTAGGTTAAAATTCTTATGAAGATATTAATGGGCTAATAATGAAACTTAGCGATGCTCAGGTTTTTGAGATAAAGTTAAATTTCAATATTGTTTCTATCTTTATAATTGTGTGGAAAAAAAAATAGAGACAGAGGGAGCTGATGTTTATTTTGGAATATAGACACTTTAAGAATATTTTTCATTTTATTTGATTGCATATAGTAAATTAATATTCTAAAATTTATATGTTCTCCTTTATTATCTGAATTATATTGTAGCTATGTTATTTCCTCCATCATTGAAACTATTAAATGTGACATGCACTCTTCGCTATTTCATCTACCATGTCAATTTATCATGTAAATCAATTTTTCATATTATATTGTAATAAACATATGAAATTATGAATAGTTGAACTGTTTACAATTTATGTGATAAAATACTTTTACTTTTTCTAATCATTATTTGACTCATAATAGTTTCATAATTTCAAGACATAATTATTATATAAATGTTTGTGTGGTTATGCATATCAACTTGTGTGTTACCTTATCATTAGCAAGTAACATTGATCGCATTTTAGTTTTATTGATTTAATTTCATTGTTTTGTGATAGAGTTTAAGGTAAATAGTCGTGAGACCTTAAAGGTTAACCTTGGTTAGTTTATTTCATTCTTATTTTAGTGACCATATCAAACCTTAGATAATAGATAATGTGAAGTTTTAAGAATATAATCGTCGAACTTTGAAAGATATGAACAATATATGTAAATGGAGTTTGAGATAAATGGTACTTGTAGCTGTTGTCTGAAAAGACTAGAGCATTGTCAATATGAATTTGATGTATGGGGGGTTTAGATTCGGTAAGAGTTGGACTAACTTGTGATTTGGCCATGTAGGAGTATAGTAGTGCGAGTGTATGTAATCATGTACGGTATAGGTTGTTAAAAGTAGATGAGGTGGTTGAAGAATATGAGTTTATGGGTTATAATTGGAGAGAGTATATGAGGATGGAATTCTTGTTTAATAGAGATAAATGTGATGTTCATATTCATATTTTGTAGTAATCCTAGAATAGTATATTTTAGCATTGTCAATAAGTAGTGTATGATTACATTTTGAAGTGTGTAGTGAGTTAGTCTTTCAAATACTAGTTAGTTTAAGATATTAACCTTGATAAGAATTATATAAAGATCTTGGTATATATATTTCTTGTATTCCATATGAACTAAGTTTAAATTTTAGAAATCCTAAAAACACATGGAGATGTTAAGTTAGATGATAGTTGGTCATAGTTTTTCCTAATTTTCGAAGACGAAATTCTTTTAAGAGAGGTAGAATTGTAACACCGTAATTTATTGTTATACCTTAATTTGTTATTATTATAAAGTAGTGATATTTTCTTATACATGTGTTTCTTGTGGTATAATAATTTTTTTACGTGTCTTTTTGTTGTCTTTATAGTTATGTAAATAAATATCAGTGATCATTGTTATTAAATCTATTTATTTTATTTTAAAATAATAATAATAATAATAATAATAATAATCTATACTAGGTTTGAATTGTTATTATCTTATGACTCATATTTTAGTAGTGTTGTTATCTAAATCTTTATTATTCGAAATTATTTTTATGAAGTATAAATATAAATATAACTATATTATTTATATATAAAATATAATAATGATGATGATGTCGTGCCATAAATATCCGTATAATAGCCAATAATATCAATTAATATATAAATTGAATTCACCATAAACAGAATTAATGGACATAAGTTAATTCTGAATTCGTGATATATAACACCCTAAATATTAAATTAATAGATAATAGTAAATTATAATAAATCATATTATATGTGTATTCTATTTGGTGTGATAATTTCCTACACATTTTTTTAATCTTGATAATTTTTAGTGTTACCTTAAAATTTATCTAAACTATTAGTAATAAAAATATTATTGTTTAGTTTTCCTTAAAACCAAATAAAATATTAATAATGATAATGATAATAGGCATATGTAGCTGGAAAATCTCATTTGTCTCTAAACCCTCGCCGCAGCCATTCAAACAAGGAATCAGATTTCTTTCTATAATTAGCATGTATCTCCCTGGATCATGCTTGAGTACATCACCGTAGAACCCACCCGTCAATCTTCTTTTGATGCATTTTAATTCCAATCCCTCCCTACATAGTAACAAATCAGCAACAATCAATAGTAACAAATTAGCCACAATCACATAATTACATTTTAAAGAATCAGTCATATATTACCTTTTAGACGATCTTTCATTTTGCCTCGTTAGTATCTCATATTCTTAACTTATTATCAAAACCTACCATTTGTGTCACTATTAGTTGAGTTTTCTTCTGATTATTTAATTATCATCATTTTTTCTTATTTTATTTGATAATCCAGGTTCATGATTAAAATTTAATATTAACTATATCTTATTTATTAATTATATTAAGTTTCGATATCAATTATTTATACAATACATTTTGTTAATAAAATAATATTTTCCACTGAATCAGTAAACTTGGTTTGCAAAGGTAGCATAGCATAGTATGGTCCAAATAAATGAGGCTTGCAGATTTCAAAAACAAAGAACTTGCACATATCACTTAATTTAATTTAATTTATTTATTTGTTTTTGACATGTTTGTTTCTGTTATTTCATAGTTCCTGTTATTAGTATTTCTTAATGCTACATACAATATTATTATTAACATACTTTTTTTAGCATATCATATTGAGTTTAAATAAATAGTTCAATTTAAATGTCTGATAAGTAAGAAATTAGTGTTGATTAACAAAACCACAATTTGTGAATAATTGTCGGTAAGGACAAAATGAAACAACATATATTATTCCCTCGCAATGTTTAGTATATACCCTCTCGAGAGATAAACAGTATGTACCCTAATTATATATCATGAAACGCACTACAACTTAAATCTTGTTTTACATCAGTAATAATCTGTAACTAAATAAATATTAGTACATGCATTCATGAGATATATATATATATATATATATATATATATATATATATATATATATACCTTTTATCTTGTTTAGTTATACACATAAACACGCTATATTTAGCCCCTTTTTAATCCTATTTATTTATACATGATATATATTAAGTTCCCTTTATCCTATTTAAGTTTAAACAAAATCTGATTATAGTAATTTTTATGTTTTAACTACATTAAATATATTTTTGGGTTGTAGTACTAATAGTAGATTATTTATTTATTTATTTATTAACTTATTTATTTATTTATTTACTTATTTAATTATTTATTTATTTAGTTAGATAATTTATTTATTTACTTATTCAATTATTTATTTATTTATTTAGATAATTTATTTATTTGGATAATTTATTTATTTATTTACTTATTTAGTTACTTATTTATTTAGATAATTTATTTATTTTATTATTTACTTATTTATTACTTCATTTATTTATAGTAAGTAATTATATGTATTTGGTGGCTGTGTGGCTATAACTCTCTCGCGGATTATTAGAGACGACGACCGACAAAGAGAGGAACCGTTAGCATATAAGATTCATTGGACGAAATCTTCAGTCTAGGTAAGGGGTGAGAGGAGGTTCGACTTTATGAGTATAAAATAACGTGGGATGAACGGGATTACCGAAATTCCCAGATATTCATCCAAGGATTACTACGTACGATTGAACTCTATTGAGTAATAATATTTATTTATAATATATAAATGGTGATAGTGAGGACTAAAATATAGTTTAGAAACCATTAGAATTGTTGTGAATTAATTTATATTAAGATTGCGTGTTATTTGATTTATGAAACCTATAGTAATTGTTATTGTATGAATGATATGTATTTGAGTGTTCTTGTGTACTTGACTGAAATTCTGATGTTACTTGAAAGTGCACCTAATTGATTCCTTATTATGTGATTGATGAGACTGGGCTGTGTATCGTGAGTAGTGTAAATCAAATATTGGGATTTTATGTGATTGATTGATATAACTATATATAATGATCAAATATTGGCCATTCATGAATTGTTCATCCACTCTTGTAATGGCGTAGTATTAGGCCTCCTAACCAAATACTTCAGAGTAGAATGGTACCAAATGATGAAGAAGTATAGAGTATAGGACATGCATAGCATTTCATCCTTGTGGTTGTTTTTTTGTGATTGATTTAGATTAACCTTTGATATTATGATTTTGAGTGTTTCTCTTGTTTGTGGTTATTTGACCAATTGTGTGTTCTCCTTGTTTATCTTATACTATTACATAATTTCTATACTAACCCCTCATTGTTTGTGTTTAGCGTTTGCAATGGACACATACGAGTTGCAAACTGCAAGTGATGACTTGTACCATCAGAATGGCGAAAGCCATCTTGTCTTGAAGACTTTTATTATATGTTTTTTTTGTTAACTTCTTTTAGTTTGGGACTACATTTACATTTATCATTAAACTTATGTACGCGTGCTTCAAAAATGATTTTGTTTACTACTGTTACGATTTCGAGTTGTTAAGTTTGACCAAAATTTTGGATGAATGTGACATGTTCATGATTACGTGATACTCCTTACCTTTAAAAATTAAAATATTTGAAAGTTTATTTATTTATTTTTTTATAATTTCATTAATTTAAAAATAAAATTTAAAATAAAAAGTTAATTTTAACTTGGAGTTTAGGGTGTCACATTTGGAAAGTCAAATAGGATAACACTTACTTCTCTATGCGTACAGTTAAATCTCTAACTTTCTTCGGTTAAAGAATAATAAATACTTAATGTCTATTTATCCCACTTTTTTGTTTCAACAATTGTTTTCAGAATCCCGCTTTATCAAACTCAAAAGAACATCTCTTTGCAGCCAAATTATTTTCAAAGAATTAGATAAAGTCGAGAGAATTCCTTTTTGCACAAATACTTTTCGAAAAAATGATATTTTGTATCATATGCTATATTTGCTCCTTTTTCTCAAAATCTTAACTGTTGTTAGAGTATAGTTTTTACACGACAACACAAGCGACAAAAAAGCATAGTTAATCTGATTTTATGGTAGATTATTACATATTTTAATATTTCTTAAAATACTTTTATGATTATTAATACTAAATATATGGGTTTTATTTGTTGGATGGGTTTATTTAATTAATCTGATTTTACACTATGGGTTTATTTTTAGCAATAAGTATTTCTTTAAAATAATATCGTAGTTAGAAATGTAAATTTTAATAGATTACTGAATAACATATTAATTTTAATAGATATTTGGTTCATCAAATAGACTATTAATGATTAATGATTAACATACTATTAACTTTATATTTATTGCTATATTTTATGGTGTAGATATTTTTTTACATAATACTCTTTTTATTTTAGTGGAGTTACCATTTAAGAAATTTTCACAACGAAGTAAAAATTGAATATTGAATATCTTTCTTAAAAAATTAATATATCAATGCAGAAAACTCAAGCTATTATTTATTTCTATCTCTTTTAGTGACATTGTAAAATATTTTCATTTAGACATCTAATCAAATTTTACCATATATATTTTGTATAGCGGATTACAAAATAATATTGTGACATATATAAATTACGAAATCTATTTTTTTTCTTTCCATTAATCTAAAAATTAATGAAAATCTAAGTGTACCAAAAAAATAACTTTTAATCTTTTAATATATAATTGTCAATCGTGTCATATTCCAAAATTGACAATCATAAACAATTTTC
This sequence comes from Cicer arietinum, assembly GCF_000331145.2. NCBI lineage: Eukaryota > Viridiplantae > Streptophyta > Magnoliopsida > Fabales > Fabaceae > Cicer > Cicer arietinum. Next base: position 41,090,942 of record NC_021164.2, read on the forward strand.
TCATTTAGGGTGTGAAAATGTATTCAAGATGATATTTTTTAATGATTATAAATGGAGAACAACATAGATTGTCAAATCAAGCTTACATTTACAAAGAGAAATACAATATTTTGAAGATAAACAAGAACAATGTCTAAGAGTGAGATGAAAAATGTCGTTATGATTATTGTCATAATTATTGCAATGAATATGTTTGTTTTTGCTCAAATCGATGAATCTCCTTCACCAACACCACCTGAAGATATAGATAGTAAAATCGGTGAATTGCTTTGTCTTGGCAAGTGTGGCTTGACATGTACACCTGAATTAAAAAATCCTATATTGTATATAGCTTGTCTTACCGGTTGTACATTGCAATGCCAAGACAGCCCATCACCTGTTGCATATGATTGTGCTACTAATTGTGCTTATTCGAAGTCCAATA
>NC_021164.2:41091955-41093416 GCF_000331145.2 Cicer arietinum
TGTTTATATTACTTTTAGATTTTAGCGGTTTTAGTGTATGCTTTTAATGTTTCCAATACTTATACAAAGGATGACAATTGTTTATCCTTCTCGATGGGAGGTTTATGGTTTGGATTAATAATCGACACTAAATAAACATTTCATTAAGCCTACCTTCCCACTTTGAAAGCTTTATCGTGGCCAAATCAAGTTTTTTATGGGAGTTATTTAACAAGTGAAGCAAAAAGAATGAGAAACACAAAAGAGCTTAAGCTTTAAGCAAAAATGGCGAGTGCTACATGGTGTTATATCTTTAATAATGAAAGAGTAAAACCAGTAGAATCCCAAACATGAGACCTAGTGAAGCAACAATCAAGTAAAAAGAGCCATGATAAATTGTTCATTGAAACATAGACGTAGATGCAAACAACAAATAGGATTTCAAAGAGTCGACCAAGTCACGCGTGTTACACTCTAAACCCAAAAATATATATATAATACTTTATACTAGATTTAAAAATAAAATAAAAACAATTTACAACGGATAAATAAATTTTTTTTCCAGTGAAATAAAACTTTTGTTACTATTATAGGATATCACATTTCTCATTGTACATATGAAACACTTTAAACTTAATTTTCTAAATAAAAAGGTACAATCTCATTAAATTAGATTTAACTATAATTTCTTGATTTTATTTTTAAAATTACTACCACTTATAAGGTTTTTCTAATTAAAAGAGTACAATAAAGTTTATAAATCTTATTCTAAGGATCACATATCAGAGCGGACTTCTTCCGAACTTAAATTTCTAGACTTTCTAACCTATAATAATTGGGATTTCGCAAACGAATGGCCAAACCAGTCAAACTCAAACAATAAAGGGAGTGAATAAGAACACTCAAATACATGTCATCCATTCAAAAGCAATTAGTATAGGATTTCACAAAAATCAAAAGAAATCTTAACAAAAATTAATTCACAATAAATCTATAAGTTTCTAAATCATATTTTAGTCCTCATTATTACCATTCATATATTCCCAATTAATTATTTACTCAATAAGGCTCAACCTTATGTGATAAGTCTCAGATGAATCTCTACGAATTACGATATTTCAACTCATCCCACATTATATAGTATAATCATGATATCAAACTTTCTCTCACCTCTTACCTTAATTGGAGCTTTTACTAGACATAACAATCTCTACGGCAATAACGAATCCAAATAGCTTAACAAGTTCATGTCTCCTTCTTTGTAAGAGTGGCGAGCAATAACCAATAAAGACAAAATAAATATGCAATAACATTCCCATATATTTCAATTATTAACTATTTATAATATATCATCGAAAACATATTTTATAATATATATATATATATATATCGAATTATACGATTAAAATCAATAATAATTATAATTTTTTAGTTAAAAATAATAATATATAGCCTAAATAGAGTTAGAACTCTAAAACATAA
>NC_021164.2:41093519-41100036 GCF_000331145.2 Cicer arietinum
TATTAATAAAATAGAATTAACCTTTATCAAACAAATAAAACCCTTGTTATAAAACAGAACCATATATAGTTTATTTAAAAATTCTAATGTTGTGCCATTGCTAAAAAAATTCACAAATGACTTTTTTAAAACTTAAAATCTGTAAGGGTATAAATCAAACAAAAAAATTTATTGGGACTAAAATCAAAATGAAACATATTTGCAAAGACCAAAAATATATTTAAACCTACTTTCAATCTTCCTTCTCATAATAACAACTACATGTTCATAATCATTATTACTATATAAAATATGTTATTTAAGGTCAAAACATATTATACCTTCTTAATACAAATATAATCATTGTAATTCATTGTCTAATAAATATGAATAAAATATTTACACTAACATACATAATAAATATCAATTAAAATTATTAAAGTTTATTAAATCATAAACTCATATATTAATATAAAAACAATATATATTGGTCAACCATTTTTCTATTTTCACATTTAAAATTAATGGTTGATTTTGTTTTGTATTTGTTAATTAATGTCGGTGGTGTGCTAACAAAATTTCATAGAAAAATTTATAAATTAATTAATTATAAATACAAAAGTATTATGATAATTCAATTTTTTACTATTTATACAACAACCTCATTTTTACAATATTGTGTCATTTTATTAAAATATTGTCACATCAACAAAAATCTCATGTGGCTCATCTAAAAGTACTATTTCATCATCTCTCTTCCATCCTCCTTATTATTCTACTTCCAATTTGCTTTAACACACATTTTTTATGCTTTTAATTTCAATTAAAATATTGGTCCTTGTAAACTCTTCTGAAGTTTTAATTTAAATTTATATGCTTTTATTTATTTGGAAAATGGAAGACACTAGCACATATACTTTGGTCTCAATTTTTCTATTATAATTTCTGTTAGATTGATTGTCGAAAATTTTGTAATTTCTTGCATCTAAGTTTTGGTTCTTGGTATGTTTATCTTACGTGCTTTTAGTAAAGAAAAACATGTGGGAATTTTTTATATTTTTTAATGTTACATCTTTGAGTTTTAATTTTATTTATAATTATAATATATTCTAATATATTTATGGTCAACTCTTGTGTGTGTAGACATTTGGTGCAAATACATCAATGTTTTTTTACCAAATTGTACTTATATTTTATTACCGAGTATGTTATGTGTCATCCAATATATTTTTCAAATATATGCAATAAATATGTTTTTAATAGATAAGTTAGGGAATATTATATGATGACCACAATACTATCTTTCTCGCCTCATCTTTAGAAAGTCAAATAGGGTAGCATTTACCTCTCTAAGTGTAGCAAATAATTATGTAATTTTGCTCGAATGATAAATAATAAATACTTAATGTCTATATATCCTACTATTTTGTTTCTACAATTGTTTTCAGAACCCCACTTTTTCAGCTCAAAAGGAAATCTCATTGCATTTACCTCTCTAATTCTTCTTTTGCACAAATAATTTTTTAACATGTGGTATTTTGTAACATATACTACCTATTTGGTCATTTTACTCAAAATCTATATTGTTGTTAGAGTATTATTTTTGCAGGCATATTTTATCCCGTCTACGACATGAAAGTATAATGGCTCCTCAAAAGACAAAATTGTCCATATTCAGCTTTATAGTAGTGTTGTGTCTTCAGGGATTTAGAACCATGTCTTATTTAATAAATAAAAGAATAATGCTTAATTATTTATATTCAAAAATTATTTGTTATTTTTTCTTTTTAAGATGTTTTATGTTGTCAATTTTTTTAAAATACTACCTACTTCAAGTTTTTACATTTGTTTTACTTCTATTCAACCGTACATACATGGGTTCTTGTGAAAATTTTCAAGTCAGGTTGTATAGAAGTATCATAGTTACATCATTGGAATTTAGATTTGTCATTTCTTTGATAGGTTAGAATGAAATGAATACTAAATGACAAAATTGTATACAAATCTTTCTAACAATATTTCGACTATAGATTTAGATGTGTTCTTCCACTTTTTCTTATAATACTTTCTAATAAAAATAATATTTTCTACTGAATCAGTAAACTTGGTTTGCAAAGGTATCAATGCATAGTATGGTCCAAATAAATGAGTCTTGCAGATTTCAAAAACAAAGAACTTGCACATATCACTTTACTTAATTTAATTTCTTTATTTATTTTTGACATGCTTGTTTATGTTATTTCATAGTTCCTGTTATTAGTATTTCTTAATACTACATACAACATTATTATTAACATACTTTTTTTAGCATATCATATTGAGTTTAAATAAATAGTTAAATTTAAATGTCTGATAAGTAAGCAAGTAGTGTTGATTAACGAAACCACAATTTCTGCAAATTACCGTGTGAATAATTGTCGGTAAGGACAAAATAAAACAACATATATTATTACCTCGCAATGTTTCGTATATACCATCTCCTCAAGATAAACAGTATGTACCCTAATTATATATCATGAAACGCACTACAACTTAAATCTTGTTTTACATCATTGAGTCTAATTTAGTTTCAGATCTAAAGAGTTTAGTTCATTTTAATTATAATAAATATTGAATGTGGGCAGTAATAATTTGTAACTAAATAAATATTAGTACATGCATTCATGATATATATATATATATATATATATATTTATAGACACGTTTATTTAGTTCCGTTTATCTTGTTTAGTTATACACATAAACACGCTATATTTAGCCCCTATTTCAATTTAATCAAAATCTGATTATAGTAATTTGTATGTTTTAACTATATTAAATATATTTTTGGGTTGTAGTACAAATAGTAGATAATTTAATTATTTAATTATTTACTTATTTAATTATTTAGATTATTTATTTATTAATTTATTTGGATAATTTATTTTTTTATTTATTTACTTATTTATTTAGATAATTTATTTATTTTATTATTTACTTAGTTATTTATTCATTTATTTATAGAAAGTAATTATTTATATTTGGTGGTAGTGTGGCTATAACTCTCTCGCGGATTATTAGAGACGACGGCCGGCAAAGAGAGGAACCGTTAGCATATCAGATTCATTGGAAGAAATCTTCAATCGAGGTAAGGGGTGAGAGGAGGTTCGACTTTATGAGTATAAAATAACGTGGGATGAACGGGAATACCGAAATTCCCAGATATTCATTTGGTGCTTTCTACTTACGGTTGAACTCTTTTGAGTAATAATAATTCATTAACAATATATGAATGGTAATAGTGAGGACTAAAATATAATTATGAAACCAATAGAATTGTTGTGAATTAATTTATATTAAGATTGCGTGTTATTTGACTTATGAAACCTATACTAATTGTTATTGTATGAATGATATGTATTTGAGTGTTCTTGTCTACTTGATTGAAATTTTGATGTTACTTGAAAATGCACCTAATTGATTCCTTATTATGTGACTGATGAGACTGGACTGTGAATTGTGAGTAGTGTAAATCAAATATTGGGATTTTATGTGATTGATTGATATAACTTTATATAATGATGAATATTGTGAAGTCAAACTGAAACTTATTGAGTTGTGATGATCGAGTAAGTCTGAGATATGTGTTGTAGATTTTGGAGTTAGGATTATTTTGTCATCATATAGGGAGGGTTTGACAAACCTAGTGATTCAGGAAAGTACAATTGAATGAGCCTAATCGTGGAGGGTTACAGTTAAACTATAAGGTAAGACTGACAGACCTTGGGGGTACCTCTAGTGGGGAATTCCTAAGTGGATTAGTGGGTTATTCCCTATGGCCGGGTGCTACCGTGCAACACAAGAGTACCCCGATCGTCGCGTATATGTGTCTCGGGTTGAGTTGAGGGGATCTATGAGGACTTGGCCATTCATGAATTGTCCATCCACTCTTGTTGTGGCATTGTATCAGGCCTCCTAACCAAGTACTTCAGAGTAGAATGGTACCAAATGATAAAGAAGTATAGAGTATAAGACATGCATAACATTTCATCCTTGTGGTTGCTTTATTGTGATTGATTTAGATTAACCTTTGATATTATGACTTGAGTGTTTCTCCTGTTTGTGCTTATTTGACTAATTGCTTGTTCTCCTCGTTTATCTTATACTCATAATTTTGATACTCACCCCTCGTTGTTTGTGTTTGGCGTTTCCGATGGACGTAGACGAGTTGCAAGCTACAGGTGATGACTTGTACCATCAGAATGGCAGAAGGCATCTTGTCTTGAAGACTTTTATTACATGTTTTTTTTGTTAACGTCTTTTAGTTTGGGAATTCTCGCTTTGATAGTGACAGCGGGTTGGGACTACATTTACATTTATCATTAAACTTATGTATGCGTGCTTCAAAAATGATTTTGTTTACTACTGTTGTGATTTCGAGTTGTTAAGTTTGACCAATTTTTTTGATGAATGTGACATGTTCATGATTACGTGATACTCCTTACCTTTAAAAATAAAAATGTTTGAAAGTTTATTTTTATTTTTTTTTTTGAATTTCATTATTTTAAAAATAAAATTTAAAATAAAAAGTTGATATTAATTTGGGGTTTAGGGTGTCGCATTAGTGGTATCAGAGCAGGTCTGTCCAATCAGACCTTGGGTCATATGTTCATTGTGCTTACATACTTACTTCGTTAGTTGATGATTTGTTTTTTTTACTATTACTATGCAATGACTTTGTTCTAAGGGAGCAATTTGTTGTGCTTTTGTTGTGCAAACGTATTTTGGGGTATTTCATGAGGATTATTTTGCCTCTATGTTTGCATTCTGTTTAATGGTAGCTTACCAATTTTAGATTGGTCGAGATCATTGATTGATGGAACAATGGTGTTGCTACAAGAAATGTTGAAGCCATTGGTAGTCAAGTTTTACTTGTTTTAATTTTTGTAAGAGTAGCTATCTTTTCGTATGCCTAACACTATCTATACTTTCCTCATGTTTATTAACTTATAAGAGTATTAACTTTAATGATGGGGATGTTCATTGTTTTCAATGTCTTGTTGTGTTGACTTTATGTTAAAATTCTTAGGAAGATATTAATGTGCTAATAATGAAACTTAGTGATGCTCAGGTTTTTGAGATAATGTTAAATTTCAATATTGTTTCTATCTTTATAATGATGTGGAAAAAAAAAAACAGAGAGATGGGGAGCTGATGTTTATTTTGGAATATAGACACTTCAAGAATATTTTTCATTTTATTTGATTGCATATAGTAAATTAATATTCTATAAATTTATATGTTCTCCTTTATTATCTGAATTATATAGTAGCTATGTTATTTCCTCCATGATTGAAACTATTAAATGTGACATGCACTCTTCGCTATTTCATTTACCATGTCAATTTATCATGTAAATCAATTTTTCATATTATATTTAAATAAATATATGAAATTATGAACTGCTGAACTGTTAACAATTTATGTGATAAAATACTTTTACTTTTTCTAATTATTATTTGACTCATAATAGTTTCATAATTTCAAGACATAATTATTATATAAATGTTTGTGTGGTTATGCATATCAACTTGTGTATTACCTTATCATTAGGAAGTAACATTGATCCCATTTTAGTTTTATTGATTTAATTTCATTGTTTTGTGATAAAGTTTAAGGTAAATAGTCATGAGACCTTAAAGGTTAACCTTGATTAGTTTATTTGATTATTATTTTAATGACCATATCAAACATTAGATAATAGATAATGTGCAGTTTTAAGAATATAATCGTCGAATTTAGAAAGATATGAACAATATATGTAAATGGAGTTTGAGATAAATGGTACTTGTAGCTGTTGTCTAGAGCATGTCAATATGAAGTTGATGTATGGGGGGTATAGATTCGGTAAGAGTTGGACTAACATTTGATTTGACCATGTAGGAGTATAGTAGTGCGAGTGTATGTAATCGTGTACGGTATAGGTTGTTAAAAGTAGATGAGGTGGTTGAAGAATATGAGTTTATGGGTTATAATTGGAGAGAGTATATGAGGAGTGAATTCTTGTTTAATAGAGATAAATGTGATGTTCATATTCATATTTTATAGTAATCATAGAATAGTATATTTTAGCATTGTCAATAAGTAGTGTATGATTACATTTTGAAGTGTGTAGTGAGTTAGTCTTTCAAATACTAGTTAGTTTAAGATATTAACCTTGATAAGAATTATAAAGGTCTTGGTATATATATTTCTTGTATTCCATATGAACTAAGTTTAAATTTTAGAAATCCTAAAAACACATGGAGATGTTAAGTTAGATGATAGTTGGTCATAGTTTTTCCTAAATTTCGAGGACGAAATTCTTTTAAGAGGGGTAGAATTGTAACACCCTAATTTATTTTTATACTTTAATTTATTATTATTATAAAGTAGTGATATTTTCTTATACATGTGTTTCTTGTGGTATAATAATTTTTTTACGTGTCTTTTTGTTGTCTTTATAGTTATGTAAATAAAAATCAGTGATCATTGTTATTAAATCTATTTATTTTATTTA
>NC_021164.2:41100186-41106259 GCF_000331145.2 Cicer arietinum
TTTTATTTAATAATAATAATAATAATAATAATAATAATAATAATAATAATAATAATAATAATAATAATAATAATAATATTAATAATAATAATAATATACACTAGGTTTGAATTGTTATTATCTCAGGCCTCATATTTTAGTAGTATTGTTATCTAAATCTTTATTATTCGATTTTATATTTATGAAATATAGATATAAAAATAACTATATTATTTATATATAAAATATAATAATGATGATGATGTCGTGCCATAAATATCCGTATAATAGCCAATAATATCTATCAATAGCATAAGTTATAAATTGAATTCACCAAAAACAAAATTAATGGACCTAAGTTAATTTTGAATTTGTGATATATATAACACCCTAAATATTTATTTAATAGATAATAGTAAATTATAATAAATTATATTATATGTGTATTCTATGTGGTGTGATAATTTTCTACGCATTTTTTTAATCTTGATAATTTTTAGTGTTACCTTAAAATTTATCTAAACTATTAGTAATAAAAATATTATTGTTTAGTTTTCCTTAAAACCAAATAAAATATTAATAATGATAATGAACCTAGTACCTTTCTTATTTCCTATTCAGACTAACTTAACGAGGCATTTAGCTAGCCTGATAGGCTTATTTGCTAACCTAGTAGCTTTTATATATATATGAGGCATATGTAGCAAATCTCATCTGCCTCTAAACCCTCGCCGCAACCATTCAAACAAGGAATCCGGTTTCTTTCCATAATTAGCATGTATCTCCCTGGATCATGCTTGAGTACATCACCGTAGACCCTACCCGCCAATCTTCTTTTGATGCATTTTAATTCCAATCCCTCCCTACAGAGTAACAAATCAGCCACAATCAATAGTAACAAATTAGCCACAATCACATAATTACATTGTAAAGAATCAAGCATATATTACCTTTTACGGGATCTTTCATTTCGCCTCGTTAGTATCTCATTATTCTTAACTTATTATCAAAACCTACCATTTGTGTCACTATTAGTTGAGTTTTCTTCTGATTATTTAATTATCATCCCTTTTTCCTTATTTTATTTGATAATCCAGGTTCATGATTAAAATATAATATTAACTATATGTTATTTATTTATTATATTCTGTTTGAATATCAATTATTTATACAATACATTTCGTTAATAAAAATAATATTTTCCACTTAATCAGTAAACTTGATTTGCAAAGGTATCATAGCATAGTATGGTCCAAATAAATGAGTCTTGCAGATTTCAAAAACAAAGAACTTGCACATATCAATTTATTTAATTTTATTTATTTATTTATTTTTGACACGTTTGTTTCTGTTATTTCATAGTTCCAGTTATTAGTTTTTCTTAATGCTACATACAATATTATTATTAACATACATTTTTTTGGGCATATCATATTGAGTTTAAATAAATAGTTAAATTTAGATGTCTGATAAGTAAGCAATTAATGTTGATTAAAGAAACCACAATTTCTGCTAATTACCGTTTGAATAATTGTCGTTAAGGACAAAATAAAACAACATATATTATTCCCTCGCAATGTTTAGTATATACCCTCTCCTCAAAATAAACAGTATGTACCCTAATTATATATCAGGAAACGCACTACAACTTAAATCTTGTTTTACATCATAGAGTCTAATTTATTTTCACATCTAAAGAATTTAGTTCATTTTAATTATAATATAATATTGAATGTGGGCAGTAATAATCTGTAACTAAATAAATATTAGTACATGCATTCATGAGATATATATATATATATATATATAAGCATATCCGATTCATTGGACGAAATCTTCAGTCGAGGTAAGGGGTGAGATGAGGTTCGAATTTATGAGTATAAAATAACGTGGGATGAACGAGATTACCGAAATTCCCAGATTATTCATCCGGAGATTACTACGTACGGTTGAGCCCTATTGAGTAATAATAATTAATTAATAATATATGAATGGTAATAGTGAGGATTAAAATATAATTTAGAAACCAATAGAATTGTTCTGAATTAATTTATATTAAGATTGCGTGTTATTGGATTTATGAAACCTATACTAATTGTTATTGTATGAAGGATATGTATTTGAGTGTTCTTGTCTACTTGACTGAAATTCTGATGTTACTTGAAAGTGCACCTAATTGATTCCTTATTATGTGATTGATGACACTGAACTGTGTATTGTGAGTAGTGTAAATCAAATATTGGGATTTTATGTGATTGATTGATATAACTATATATAATGATGAATATTGTGAAGTCAAACTGAAACTTATTGACTTGTGATGATCGAGTAAGTCTGAGATATGTGTTGTAGATTTTGTAGTTAGGATTATTTAGTCATCATATAGGGAGGGTTTGACAAACCTAGTGATTTAGGGAAGTACAACTGAATGAGCCTGATCGTGGAGGGCTACAATCAAATTGTAAGGTAAAATTGATAGACCTTGGGGGTAACTCTAGTGGGGAATTCCTAAGTGGATTAGTGGGTTATTCCCTAAGGTCGGGAGCTACCGTGCAACACAAGAGTACCCCGACCATCACGTATATGTGTTTCAGTTTGAGTTGAGGGGATCTATGAGGACTTGGCCATTCATGAATTGTTCATCCACTCTTCTAGTGGCATAGTATCAGGCCTCCTAACCAAGTACTTCATAGTAGAATGGTACCAAATAATGAAGAAGTATAGAGTATAGGACATGCATAACATTTAATCCTTGTGGTAGTTTTATTGTGATTGATTTAGATTAACCTTTTGATATTATGATCTTGAGTGTTTCTCCTGTTTGTGGTTATTTGACTAATTGTGTGTTCTCCTCCTTTATCTTATACTATTACATAATTTCTCTACTCACCCCTCGTTGTTTGTGTTTAGCGTTTGCAATGGACGCAGACGAGTTGCAAGCTGGAAGTTATGACTTGTATCATCAGAATGGCGGAAGCCATCTTGTCTTGAAGACTTTTATTATATGTTTTTTTTTCCTAACGTCTTTTAGTTTGGGAATTCCCGCTCTGATAGTGACAGCGGATTGGGACTACATTTACATTTATCATATAACTTATGTACGCGTGCTTCAAAAATGATTTTGTTTACTACTATTACGATTTCGAGTTGTTAAGTTTGACCAAAATATTGGATTAATGTGACATGTTCATGATTACGTGATACTCATTACCTTTATAAATAAAAATGTTTGAAAGTTTATTTATTTATTTTTTTAGAATTTCATTATTTTTAAAATAAAATTTAAAATAAAAAGTTGATATTAATTAGGGGTTTAGGGTGTCACATTTGGAAAGTCAAATAGGATAACACTTACTTCTCTAAGTGTAGAGATAAACCTCTAACTTTCTTCGGTTAAAGAATAATAAATACTTAATGTCTATTTATCCCACTTTTTTGTTTCTACAATTGTTTTCAGAATCCCGCTTTATCAAACTCAAAAGAACATCTCTTTGCAGCCAAATTATTTTCAAAGAAATAGATAGAGTCGAGAAAATTCTTCTTTTGCACAAATAGTTTTTGAAAAAGTGATATTTTGTATCATATGCTATATTTGCTCCTTTTTCTCAAAATCTTAACTGTTGTTAGAGTATAGTTTTTACACAACAACACAAGCGAAAAAAGAGTATAGTTTATCTGATTTTACGGTAGATTATTACATATTTTAATATTTCTTAAAATACTTTTATGATTATTAATACTAAATATAATTTATGGGTTTTATTTGTAGGATGGGTTTATTTGGTTAATCTGATTTTACACTATGGGTTTATTTTTAGGAATAAGTATTTCTTTAAAATAATATCGTAGTTAGAAATGTTAATTTTAATAGATTACTGATTAACATATTAATTTTATTAGATATTTGGTTCATCAAATAGACTATTAATGATTAATGATTAACATACTATTAACTTTATATTTATTGCTATATTTTATGGAGTAGATATTTATTTACATAATACTCTTTTTATTTTAGTGGAGTTACCATCTATAAAATTTTCACAACGAAGTAAAAATTGAATATCAAATATCTTTGTTAAAAAATTAATATATCAATGCAGAAAACTCAACCTATTATTTATTTCTATCTCTTTTAGTGACATTGTAAAATATTTTCATTTAGACATCTAATCAAATTTTACCATATATATTTTGTATAGCAGATTACAAAATATTATTGTGACATATATAAATTAAGTAATCAATTTTTTTTTTCCATTAAGCTAAAAGTTAATGAAAATCTAAGTGTACCAAAAAAATAACTTTTAATCTTTTAATATATAGATAGCAAAATCGGTGAATTGCTTTGTCTTGGCAAGTGTGGCTTGACATGTACACCTGAATTAAAAAATCATATATTGTATATAGCTTGTCTTACCGGTTGTACATTGCAATGCCAAGACAGCCCATCACCTGTTGCATTTGATTGTGCTACAAATTGTGCTTATTCGAAGTCCAATACTTTTGGTATGTTTATATTTTCTCTATTTTATTTTATATATTTATATGATGAATCAAGCGAATATTATAAATTAATAGAGTTGAATTAAAAAATGATTTCTTATATTTTGATATTTTATTTTTTCAGATGCACATAGCACTAATGGAATCGTGAACTCATGCTTGGAAACTTTTAAGGACAAATAGTGTATATTTCTAGATGCATGTAACACAAAACAATATTTAAATAAATAAATTTTAAATAAATAAACTTTATGGTGATAATGTCAATTAAGAGATGGGCAGCAAAATATTGAAACATTTTTTTTCTTGTGTCTATGTTTTGATTGTACCTTGATATCATCCACAATCTCTTCACCAATCTCTTTACAATAATGATTACCTACCGATCACTTTTCATTAAATGTAATTTGTAATTATATGAAATTTACATGTCAGATATTTGGTGATTTTTATTGAAACTTAATTTAACGCTAACTTTGTTGAAATAATTGATTTCTCCTTATACAACATAATTATGAAATGACAACCAAATCAAATGGATCATACTTGATTGAATATTAGCTTTATTAGCGGTGCCTGTGAAACTATATTTACTATTTTATGTGTTTATATTACTTTTAGATTTTAGCGGTTTTAGTGTATGCTTTTAATGTTTCCAATACTTATACAAAGGATGACAATGGTTTATCCTTCTCGATGGGAGGTTTATGGTTTGGATTAATAATCGGCACAAAATAAACATTTCATTAAGCCCGCCTTCCCACTTTGAAAGATTTATCGTGGCCAAATCAAGTTTTCTATGGGAGTTAATTAACAAGTGAAGCAAAAAGAATGACAAACACAAAAGAGCTTAAGCTTTAAGCAAAAATGACCAGTGCTACATGGTGTTTTATCTTTAATAATGAAAGAGTAAAACCAGTGGAATCACAAACATGAGACCTAGTGAAGCAACAATCAAGTAAAAAGAACCATGATAAATTGTTCATTGAAACATATACATAGATGCACACAACAAATAGGTTTTCAAAAAGTCGACCAAGTCATGTGTGTTACACTCTAAATCCCAAAATAATATATATAATAATTTATACTAGATTTAAAAATAAAATAAAAACAATTTACAACGGATAAATACATTTTTTTTTTCTAGTGAAAGAAAACTTTTGTAACTATTATAGGATATCACATTTCTCATTGTACATATGAAACACTTTAAACTTAATTTCCCAAATAAAAAGGTACAATCTCATTAAATTAGATTTAACTATAATTTCTTGATTTTATTTTTAAAATTACTACCACTAATAAGGTTTTTCTAATTAAATGAGTACAATATAGTTTATATATCTTATTCTCAGGATCACATATCAGAGCGAACTTCTTCCAAACTTAAATTTCAAGACTTTCTAATGAACGACCATGTCTTCATAGATCTCCTCAGCCCAACCCAAAAAATATATATGCAACAATCATGGTACTCATGTGTTCCACGGTTGCTCCTGACCTTAGGAAATAACCCACTAATCCACTTAGGAATTTTCCACCAGAGATACCCCCAACGTCTATCAATCTTACCTTAAAGTTCGAT
>NC_021164.2:41106720-41110381 GCF_000331145.2 Cicer arietinum
CTTGTCAAATCCTCCCTATATGATTACAAAATAATCTTCACTTCAAAAATCCCCAAAATCTTGCTCATACTTATTCGATAATCACAACTTGACAACTCTCGGTATAAATTCACACTATTCACCAAAAGTTATGTCTATGCATATATATGTCATACCATAATATCCATTAGAATTTACATCATTATATATATATACATATATATATATATATATATATATATATATATGAAAACATAAGAAATCAAGTCTCAACATTTCGTAAGCATCTACCACATTGAACAATCAAGTTCTGTCAATTACAACGTAAGAAATCAAACAATTAGTACATTCAAGTAAAGTCGTACTTTCATTCAAGTAAATAAGAACACTCAAATACACGTCATCCATTCAAAAGCAATTAGTATAGGATTTCACAAAAATCAAAAGAAATCTTAACAAAAATTAATTCACAATAACTCTATAGGTTTCTAAATCATATTTTAGTCCTCATTATTACCATTCATATATTCCCAATTAATTATTTACTCAATAAGGCTCAACTTTACGTGATAAATCCCCGATGAATCTCTACGAAATACAATATTTCAACTCATCCCACATTATATAGTATACTCATGATATCAAACTTTCTCTCACCTCTTACCTTAATTGGATCTTTTACTAGACATAACAATCTCTACGGCAACAACGAATCCAAATAGTTTAACAAGTTCAGATCTCCTTCTTTGTAAGAGTGGCGAGCAATAACCAATAAAGACAAAATAATGTGTAAATTAGGCATAAATCAGATAGACAAGTGTATTATTAATAAAATAGAATTAACCTTTATCAAACAAATAAAACCCTTGTTATAAAACAAAACCATATATAGTTTATTTAAAAATTCTAATGTTGTGCCATTGCTAAAATAATTCACAAATGACTTTTTTAAAACTTAAAATCTGTAAGGGTATAAATCAAACAAAAAAATTTATTGGGACTAAAATCAAAATGAAACATATTTGCAAATACCAAAAATATATTTAAACCTACTTTCGATCTTCCTTCTCATAATAACAACTACATGTTCATAATCGTTATTAATATATAAAATATGTTATTTAAAGTCAAAATATATTATACCTTCTTAATACAAATATAATCATTGTAATTCATTGTCGAATAAATATGAATAAAATATTTACACTAACATACATAATAAATATCAATTAAAATTATTAAAGTTTATTAAATGTTAAGTTAAATCTGTAAAAATAAAAATAAAGAACACTAAAAGTCATAACAATTGACTATATTAATTTTTTGAACAAGCACCCATAAATTCATGTGCATGTCTGAATGTCAACAGAGATGAAGAAAAAAACAAGGTATTATATAAACTCTAGAGTTCAAACTCTAAAAACTAACGTAACCTCAATTAAAGAATCATAAACTCATATATTAATATAAAAACAATATATATTGGTCAACCAGTATTCGATTTTCACAATTAAAAGTAATGGTTGATTTTGTTTTGTATTTGTTAATTAATGTCGGTTGTGTGCTAACAAAATTTCTTAGAAAAATTTATAAAATAATTAATTATAAATACAAAAGTATTATAATAATTCAATTTTTTACTATTTATACAACAACCTCATTTTTACAATATTGCGTCATTTTAATAAAATATTGTCACATCAACAAAAATCTCATGTGGCAAATCTAAAAGTACTATTTCATCATCTCTCTTCCATCCTCCTTATTATTTTACTTCCAATTTGCTTTAACACACATTTTTTTATGGTTTTAATTTCAATTAAAATATTGGTCCTTGTAAACTCTTCTGAAGTTTTAATTTAAATTTATATGTTTTTGTTTATTTGGATAATGGAAGACAGTGGCACATATACTTTGGTCTCAATTTTTCTATTATAATTTTTGTTAGATTGATTATCGAAAATTTTGTAATTGCTTGCATCTATGTTTTGGTTCTTGGTATGTTTATTTTACATGCTTTTAGTAAAGAAAAACATGTGGGAATTTTTTATATTTTTTAATGTTACATCTTTGAGTTTTAATTCTATTTATAATTATAATATATTCTGATATATTTATGGTCAACTTTTGTGTGTGTAGACATTTGGTGCAAATACATCAATATTTTTACCAAAT
This sequence comes from Cicer arietinum, assembly GCF_000331145.2. Lineage (NCBI taxonomy): Eukaryota > Viridiplantae > Streptophyta > Magnoliopsida > Fabales > Fabaceae > Cicer > Cicer arietinum. The sequence continues at coordinate 41,108,875 of NC_021164.2, forward strand.
TGTACTTATATTTTATTACCGAGTAAGTTATGTGTCATCCAATATATTTTTCAAATATATGCAATAAATATGTTTTTAATAGATAAGTTATGGAATATTATATGATGACCACAATACTATCTTTCTCACCTCATCTTTAGAAAGTCAAATAGGGTAGCATTTACCTCTCTAAGTATAGCAGATAATTATGTAATTTTGCTCGAATGATAAATAATAAATACTTAATATCTATATATCCGACTATTTTGTTTCTACAATTGCTTTCAGAACCCCACTTTTTCAACTCAAAAGGAAATCTCATGGCAGCCCAATTATTTTCAAAGAAGTAGATAAAGTTGAATAATTCTTCTTTTGCACAAATAATTTTTGAACATGTGGTATTTTATAACATATACTACCCTATTTGGTCATTTTACTCAAAATCTTTATTGTTGTTAGAGTTTTGTTTTTGTAGGCATATTTTATCTCGTCTACGACATGAAAGTATAATGGCTCCTCAAAAGACAAAATTGTCCATATTCAGCTTTATAGTAGTGTTGTGTCTTCAGGGATTTAGAACCATGTCTTATTTAATAAATAAAAGAATAATGCTTAATTATTTATATTCAAAAATTATGTTATTTTTTCTTTTTAAGATGTTTTATGTTGTCAATTTTTTGAAAATACTACCTACTTCTAGTTTTAACATTTGTGTTACTTCTATTCAACCGTACATACATGGGTTCTTTGTGAAAATTTTTAAGTCAGGTTGTATAGAAGTATCATACTTACATCATTGGAATTTAGATTTGTCATTTCTTTGATAGGGTAGAATGAAATGAATACTAAATGACAAAATTATATACAAATGTTTCTAACAATATTACACATCCACTTTTTCTTATAATACTTTTCTATTAAGAGAGCAACTAGAGTTAATAAAAATAATATTTTCCACTGAATCAGTAGACTTGCTTTGCAAAGGTATCATAGCATTGTATAGTCCAAATAAATGAGTCTTGCAGATTTCAAACACAAAGCACTTGCACATATCACTTTACTTAATTTAATATATTTATTTATTTTTGACATGCTTGTTTATGTTATTTCATAGTTCCTGTTATTAATATTTCTTAATACTACATACAATATTATTATTAACGTACTTTTTCTAGCATATCATATTGAGTTTAAATAAATTGTTAAATTTAAATGTCTGATAAGTAAGCAATTAGTGTTGATTAACGAAACCACAATTTCTACTAATTACCGTATGAATAATTGACGGTACGGACAAAATAAAGCAACATATATTATTCCCTTGCAATGTTTAGTATATACCCTCTCCTCAAGATAAACAGTATGTACCCTAATTATATATCATGAAACGCACTACAACTTAAATCTTGGTTTACATCATAGAGTCAAATTTAGTTTCACATCTAATTAAAGAGTTTAGTTCATCTTAATTATAATATAATATTGAATGTGGGCAGTAATAATCTGTAACTAAATAAATATTAGTACA
>NC_021164.2:41110881-41118622 GCF_000331145.2 Cicer arietinum
TTCACTGCAAACTCAACAAACTCATTCACTCCAATTTCATACTCTTTTGACAATCGATTGGCTAGAATCCATTTCCTATCCATATTATACCACCTATATAAATGCAGTAACAAAAATAATAAGCTTTCAAAACATATCAACAAGTTTCAAAAAGAAACCAATATCAACTAACAATTTCAAAACAGAACAGATCATGTGGTATGAGTTTTTGACAATTTTTGACAATTTCAAAACAGAACAGATCATGTGGTATGAGTTTTTGACAATTTTTGACAATTTCAAAACAGAACAGATCATGTGGTATGAGTTTTTGACAATTTTTGACAATTTCAAAACAGAACAGATCATGTGGTATGAGTTTTTGACAATTTTTGACATTTACAGCGCTTGGCATCAAAAGCGCTGTAAAAGGTTCCGTTATTTTTAAAATATAATTACAACAGCGCTTGTGTTTAGCAAGCGCTGTAAAATAGGCGCTGTTAAATGTCATTTTTGGCGTAGTGAAATTTTCATAACAAAGTAAAAATTGAATGTTGAATATCTTTGTTAAAAAATTAATATATCAATGCAGAAAACTCAACCTATTATTCATTTCTATCTCTTTTAGTGACATTGTAAAATGTTTTCATTTAGACATTTAATCAAATTTTACCATATATATTTTGTATAGCGGATTACAAAATAATATTGTGACATATATAAATTAAGAAATCTATTTTTTTTTCTTTCCATTAAGCTAAAAGTTAATGAAAATCTAAGTGTACCAAAAAAATAACTTTTAATCTTTTAATATATAATTGTCAATCACGTCATATTCCAAAATTGAAAATCATAAACAATTTTCTCATTTAGGGTGTGAAAATATATTCAAGATGATATTTTTCAATGATTATAAATGGAGAACAACATAGATTGTCAAATCAATCTTCCATTTTCAAAGAGAAATACAATATTTAGAAGATAAACAAGAACAATGTCAAAAAGTGAGATGAAAAATGTCGTTATGATTATGGTCATAATTATGGCAATGAATATGTTTGTTTTTGCTCAAGTCGATGAATCTCCGTCACCAACACCACCTGAAGATATAGATAGTAAAATCGGTGAATTGCTTTGTCTTGGCAAGTGTGGCTTGACATGTACACCTGAATTAAAAAATCCTATATTGTATATAGCTTGTCTTACCGGTTGTACATTGCAATGCCAAGACAGCCCATCACCTGTTGCATATGATTGTGCTACTAATTGTGCTTATTCGATGTCCAATGCTTTTGGTATGTTTATATTTTCTCTATTTTATTTTATATATTGATATGATGAATCAAGCGAATATTATAAATTAATAGAGTTGACTTAAAAAATGATTTCTTATATTTTGATATTTTATTTTTTCAGATGCACGTATCACTAATGGAATCGTGAACTCATGCTTGGAAACTTGCAAGGACAAATAGTGTATATTACTAGATGCATGTAACACGAAATAAATCTTAAATAAATAAACTTTATGGTCATAATGTCAATTAAGAGATGGGCAGCAAAATAGTGAAACATTTTTTTCTTGTGTCTATGTTTTGATAGTACCTTGATATCATCCCCAATCTCTTCACCAATCTCTTTACAACAATGATTACCTACCGATCACTTTTTCTTAAATGTAATTTGTAATTATATGAAATTTACATGCCAGATATTTGGTGATTTTTATTGAAACTTAATTTAACGCTGACTTTGTTGAAATAATTGATTTCTCCTTATTCAACATAATTCTGAAATGACAACCAAATCAAATGGAACATACTTGATTGAGTCATAGCTTTATTAGCGGTGCCCGTGAAACTATATTTACTATTTTATGTGTTTATATTACTTTTAGATTTTAGCGGTTTTAGTGTATGCTTTTAATGTTTCCAATACTTATACAAAGGATGACAATTGTTTATCCTTCTCGATGGGAGGTTTATGGTTTGGATTAATAATCGGCACTAAATAAACATTTCATTAAGTGATAATAACAAGCAAATAATTGAATTGGCACAATATCACATCATGACACAACATTCAAAATCTTCAAGAACGTAATACCGTAGGTTAAACAACCTCAATTACAATGAAACAGTAACAAAGATTCAATGTTTTGCATGTATGATACTCTATACTTTATCATTTCGTACCATTCTACTCTACAGTATTTAGTTAGGAGGCTTCATACTATACTACCACATGAGTGGTCAGAAAACTCATGAATGATCATGTCTTCATAGATCCCCTCAGCCCAACCCAAAAAATATATATGCAACAATCATGGTACTGATGTGTTCCACGGTTGCTCCCGACATTAGGAAATAACCCACTATTCCACTTAGGAATTTTCCACCAGAGGTACCCCCAACGTCTATCAATCTTACCTTAAAGTTCGATCGTAGCCCTCCATGATCAGACTCAATTAGTTGTATTTCCCTAAAATTATTGGACTTGTCAAATCCTCCCTATATGATGACAAAATAATTTTCACACTATTCACCAAAGGTTATGTCTATGCATATATATGTCATACCATAATATCTATTAGAATTTACATCATTATATATATCTATTAAAACGTAAGAAATCAACTCTCAACATTTCGTAAGCATCAACCACATAGAACAATCAAGTTCTGTCAATTACAACGTAAGAAATCAAACAATCAGTACATTCAAGTAAAGTCGTACTTTGATTCAAGTAAATAAGAACACTCAAATACACGTTATCCATTCAAAAGCAATTAGTATAGGATTTCACAAAAATCAAAAGAAATCTAAACAAAAATTAATTCACAATAACTCTATAGGTTTCTAAATCATATTTTAGTCCTCATTATTACCGATCATATATTCCCAATTAATTATTTACTCAATAAGGCTCAACCTTACGTGGTAAGTCCCAGATGAATCTCAATGAATTACGATATTTCAACTCATCCCACATTATATAGTATACTCATGATATCAAACCTTCTCTCACCTCGTACATTAATTCAAGCTTTTACAAGACATAGCAATCTCTACGATACATTCCCATATAAAGGCAAAATAAATATGCAATAACATTCCCATATATTTCAATTATTAACTATTTGTAATATATCATCGAAAACATATTTTATAATATATATATATATATATATCGAATTATACGATTAAAATTAATAATAATTATAATTTTTTAGTTAAAAATAGTAATATATAGCCAAAATAGAGTTAGAACTCTAAAACATAATTTTATGTTTTCAAATTTAAAAATAGAGTACTAACATATTAATTAAATAGAATAGTGTAAATTAGGCATAAATCAGATAGACACGTGTATTATTATTAAAATAGATTTAACCTATATCAAACAAATAAAACCCTTGTTATAAAAGAGAACCATATATAGTTTATTTAAAAATTCTAATGTTGTGCCATTGCTAAAAAAATTCACAAATAACTTTTTTAAAACTCAGAATTTGTAAGATTATATATAAAAAAAGAAATTATTGAGACTAAAATCAAAATGAAACATATTTCAAAGACAAAAAATATATTTAAACCTACTTTCAATCTTCCTTCTCAAAATAACAACTACATGTTCATAATCGTTATTAATATATAAAATATATTATTTAAAGTCAAAACATATTATACCTTCTTAATACAAATATAATCATTGTAATTCATTGTCTAATAAATATGAATAAAGTATTTACACTAACATACATAATAAATATCAATTAAAAATTATTAAAGTTTATTGAATGTTAAGTTAAATATGTAAAAATAAAAATAAAGAACACTAAAAGTCATAACAATTGACGATATTAATTTTTTGAAAAAACACCCATAAATTCATGTGCATGTCTGAATGCCCACAGATGAAGAAAAAAACAAGGTATTGTATAGACTCTTGAGTTCAAACTCTAAAAACTAACGTAACCTCAATTAAAGAATCATAAACTCATATATTAATATAAAAACAATATATATTGGTCAACCATTTTTCTATTTTCACAATTAAAATTAATGGTTGATTTTGTTTTGTATTTGTTAATTAATGTCGGTGGTGTGCTAACAAAATTTCATAGGAAAATTTATAAATTAATTAATTATAAAGAAAGTATTATAATAATTTAATCTTTTACTATTTATACAACAACCTCATTTTTACAATATTGTGTCATTTTATTAAAATATTATCACATCAACAAAAATCTCATGTGGCTCATCTAAAAGTACTATTTCATCATCTCTCTTCCATCATCCTTATTATTCTACTTCAAATTTGCTTTAACACACATTTTTTTATGGTTTTAATTTCAATTAAAATATTGGTCCTTGTAAACTCTTCTGAAGTTTTAATTTTAATTTCTACGCTCTTGTTTATTTGGAAAATGGAAGACACTAGCACATATACTTTGGTCTCCAATTTTCTATTATAATTTTTGTTAGATTGATTTTCAATTAGTTTAATCAAATATTGGGATTTTATGTGATTGATTCATACAACTATATATAATGATGAATATTGTGAAGTCAAACTAAAACTTATTGAGTTGTGATGATAAAGTAAGTCTGAGATATGTGTTGTAGATTTTAGAGTTAGGATTATTTTGTTATTATTATTATTACTATTATTATTATTATTATTATTATTATTATTATTATTATTATTATAAAAGAAAAATAAAGTTATACATCGTTAAACAATTACAATATAGACATGATTTTTGATATTAAAATAGATAGTATATCAATGCAATCAGCAATGTTTGCATGCTATAAAACATTGAATTATAATTAAAATAAACAAAAGTATTTAGACTTAACACAAATTTTAGACTCTTTGATATAACCTAAGATTATAATTATAAAGCATATAAATCAAATATATAATAAAATATATATGATCATATAATAATTAAAAACATAAGGAAAATTATGCACAATATTAATACAAATTAGTCAAGTCCTAGATTGAATATTGACCCTGAACATGGAAAGAAATTATATGCAATTAGCACTCATTTTGATTCAAGCCTCTCAAATTTGTATATCGATAAATATAGCAGAATAATAATTTCAATACCCAAGTGTTAATCCGACCATAATCTTTAGAGTTTTTGACAAATTCATAAAATGAAGATTTAATAAAAAAATAATAATACGACAGAAAATTTGTATAGATAGCAAAATATACGAACCGTATAAAAGTTAAGCCGTTTCTACGAGAATTTCTTTTCTTTACGTTGTGACAGTTTTCTAAGGATTGTGCCTGAGATGTATGTGGTTTTGCTAATTGGCGACACTTCTAATTAGATTACAGAATAGTATCACGAATTCAAAATTAATTTAGGTCCATTAATTCCATTTCCGGCAAATTCAATTTATTACTTAGGCTATTCATAGAAATTATTAGGCTATTATATGGAGCATTAAATTTATTAACGGTATCATCATCATTATTATATTTAATAAATAATTAATATAGTTATTTTATATTTATACTTAAATAAAAATAAATTTAAATAATAAAGATTTAAATAACAACACAACTAAAATATGCGGACTTAGATAATAGCAATCCAAAACTAGTATATATTATTATTATTATTATTATTAAATAAAATAAATAGACTTAATAACAATTATCACTGATTTTTATCTAAAATAACTATAAAGACAACAAAAAGACAATCACGTAAAAAATTATTACACTACAAGAAACACATGTATAAGAAAATATCACTAATTTATAATAATAATAATAATAATAATAATAATAATAATAAATTAAGGTATAACAATAAATTAGGGTATTACATACCCTAATTATATATCATGAAACGCACTACAACTTAAATATTAGTACATGTATTCATGATATATATATATATATATATATATATATATATATATATAAACACGTTTAATTAGTTCCTTTTATCTTGTTTAGTTATACACATAAACACGCTATATTTAGCCCCTTTTTAATCCTATTTAGTTATACATGATATATATTAAGTTCCCTTTATCCTATTTAATTTTAAATAAAATCTGACTATAGTAATTTGTATGTTTTAACCATATTAAATATTTTTTTTGGATTGTAGTACAAATAGTAGATAATTTATTTATTTACTTATTTAATTATTTATTTAGATAATCAATTTATTTATTTATTTATTTGGATAATTTATTTATTTAATTATTTACTTTTTTTTATTTTTTTATTTATTTAGATAATCTATTAATTTTTATTATTTACTTATTTTTTTTATTCATTTATTTATAGTAACTAATTATTTGTATTTGGTGGTTGTGTGGCTATAACTCTCTCGCAGACTATTAGAGACGACGACCGACAAAGAGAGGAACCGTTAGCATATCAGATTCATTGGACGAAATCTTCAGTCGAGGTAAGGGGTGAGAGCAGGTTCGACTTTATGAATATAAAATAACATGGGATGAACGGGAATACCGAAATTCCCAGATATTGATATGGGGATTACTACGTACGGTTGAACCCTATTGAGTAATATTAATTAATTAACAATATATGAATGGTAATAGTGAGGACTAAAATATAATTTAGAAACCAATAGAATTGTTGTGAATTAATTTATATTAAGATTGCGTGTTATTTGATTTATGAAACCTATACTAATTGTTATTGTATGAATGATATGTATTTGAGTGTTCTTGTCTACTTGATTGAAATTTTGATGTTACTTGAAAGTGCACCTAATTGATTCCTTATTATGTGATTGATGAGACTGTACAGTGTATTGTGAGTAGTGTAAATCAAATATTGGAATTTTATGTAATTGATTGATATAACTATATATAATGATGAATATTATGAAGTCAAACTAAAACTTATTGAGTTGTGATGATCAAGTAAGTCTGAGATATGTGGTGTAGATTTTGGAGTTAGGATTATTTTGTCATCATATAGGGAGGGTTTGACAAACCTAGTGATTCAGGGAAGTACAACTGAATGAGCCTGATCGTGGAGGGCTACAGTCAAACTGTAAGGTAAGACTGATAGACCTTAGGGGTACCTCTAGTGGGTAATTCCTAAGTGGATTAGTGGGTTATTCCCTAAGGTAGGGAGCTACCGTGCAACACAAGACTATCCCGACCGTCGCGTATATGTGTCTCGGGTTGAGTTGAGGGGATCTATGAGGACTTGGCCATTCATGAATTGTCCGTCCACTCTTGTAGTGGTATAGTATCAGGTCTCCTAACCAAGTACTTCAGAATAGAATGGTACCAAATGATGAAGAAGTATAGAGTATAGGACATGCATAGCATTTCATCCTTGTGGTTGCTTTATTGTGATTGATTTAGATTAACCTTTGATATTATGATCTTGAGTGTTTCTCCTTTTTGTGCTTATTTGACTAATTGTGTGTTCTCCTCGTTTATCTTATATTATTACATAATTTTGATACGCACCTCTCGTTGTTTGTGTTTGGCGTTTGTGATGGACGTAGACGAGTTGCAAGCTGCAAGTGATGACTTGTACCATCAGAATGGCGGAAGCCATCTTGTCTTGAAGACTTTTATTATATACTTTTTTTGTTAACGTCTTTTAGTTTGGTAATTCCCGCTCTGATAGTGACAGCGGTTGTGGTCTACATTTACATTTATCATTAAACTTATGTACGCGTGCTTCAAAAATGATTTTGTTTACTACTGTTATGATTTCGAGTTGTTAA
>NC_021164.2:41118656-41125939 GCF_000331145.2 Cicer arietinum
GTGATACTCCTTACCTTTAAAAATAAAAATGTTTGAAACTTTATTTATTTATTTTTTTTGAATTTCATTATTTTAAAAATAAAATTTAAAATAAAAAGTTGATATTAATTTGGGGTTTAGGGTGTCACATTAGTGGTATCAGAGCAGGTCTGTCCAATCAAATTGTGGGTCATATGTTCATTGTGCATACATACTTACTTCGTTAATTGATGATTTGTTTTTTTTTTTACTATTACTATGCAATGACTTTGTTCTAAGAGAGCAGTTTGTTGTGCTTTTGTTGTGCAAATGTATTTTTGGGTATTTCATGTGGATTATTTTTGCCTCTATGTTTGCATTCTGTTTAATGGTAGCTTACCAATTTTAGATTGGTTGAGATCATTGATTGATGGAACAATGGTGTTGCGACAAGAAACGTCGAAGCCATTGGTAGTCAAGTTTTACTTGTTTTAATTTTCGTAAGAGTAGCTATCTTTTCTCATGTTTATTAACTTATAAGAGTATTAATTGTTATGATGGGGATGTTCATTGTTTTCAATGTCTTGTTGTGTTGACTTTAGGTTAAAATTCTTAGGAAGATATTAAAGTTAAGTGTTTTTTTTTTTAAATATATATGTTGGGTTATTTTCATAAGTAGTCGAAATAAGAAGTGCAAGGCATAAATGATCCTCATAAAAAAAAATTATACAGTGAATAGTTGAGGGGCTTAATGGATTTTGCATAAGGTTCTTAGTTTGTTTTGACTCGAGAAGTTTAGGAAGAGTTAAGTTGTGATCTCAAAAGTATTTGGTAGTCGACATTGAATGGATAATAAATACTTACAAGGATATTTGAGTATTGCAAGGAAGTTAAGATTGATAAGTGGTTGATAGATGTGTTATACGAATGATTCTTTTTGGAGTTTATTTATAGAAATGAGATTTTAGTAGGGTCATAGACGTAAGATTGTCATGATATTTTATACTTCATGAGTGTTATGTGTATTTACCTATGTGTAATCTTATCTCTAGAAACTATTTTATTATTGTTGATCTTGGTGAAGCTTGTGATGTGTTCAAGTTTAAAGCATTTAATTGTGTAATATGTTAGATAAATAGATACCCTTAAATTAAGATTAGTGGAAGGAACATGAACTAATAACTTTTACCTTAAAGGTTTATGAGTATGGTTCTTGTTGAGTCCAACGAAAGAAAAAAGGGGAAGGACATATAGTGTTGATTCTTAGGACCTCAAACTAATATCAATCATATTGGTAAGAAATTTTTCTTTATTTGAAGAAAGTATGAACTTTATTCTTAGCTTGTAAGAGAGTGGTACCCAAGAAAATTATATTGAGTGTTGTTGATCGATTGGAAAAACAAAAATTGATATTTGTGATCATTCTATTTCAGGTAGACTCAAGTTTTATTTTTCTGATTTGTGAACTAATTTTGCTAGAAATTGTAAAGGTATTTGGTTATATTGAATAGGACGCCAAAGCTTAAGTTAGGATGTTTTTTGGAATCTCAAATTGTTAAGGGAGCTAAGTAAGAAGATTAATAGTTATGATGCATGGAGTGAAAATAAACTCTGAAGATGAAATTTATTTAATGGATCAATATTTTTTTTTATATACTTTATACTTGTGCTAATCATATTATATATTTTATTTATTCAATAATTTGTTCTATATATTTGGTTTATTTAAATTAATGCGCTAATAATGAAACTTAACCATGCTCAGGGTTTTGAGATAAAGTTAAATTTCAATATTGTTTCTATCTTTATAATTGTGTGGAAAAAAAAACAGAGAGAGGGGGAGCTGATGTTTATTTTGGAATGTAGACACTTTAAGAATATTTTTCATTTTATTTGATTGCATATAGTAAGCTAATATTCTATAAATTTATATGTTCTCCCTTATTATCTGAATTATATAGTGGCTATGTTATTTCCTCCATGATTGAAACGATTAAATGTGACATGCACACTTCGCTATTTCATTTACCATGTCAATTTATCATGTAAATCATTTTTTCATATTATATTTAAATAAATATATGAAATTATGAATTGCTGAACTGTTTACAATTTATGTGATAAAATACTTTTACTTTTTCTAATCATTATTTGACTCATAATAGTTTTAAAATTACAAGACATAATTATTATATAAATGTTTGTGTGGTTATGCATATCAACTTGTGTATTACCTTATCATTAGGAAGTAACATTGATCCCATTTTAGCTTTATTGATTTAATTTCATTGTTTTGTGATAAATTTTAAGGAAAATAGTCGTGAGACCTTAAAGGTTAACCTTGATTAGTTTATTTCATTCTTATTTTAGTGACCATGTCAAACCTTAGATAATAGATAATGTGCAGTTTTAAGAATACAATCGTCAAACTTAGAAAGATATGAACAATATATGTAAATGGAGTTTGAGATAAATGGTACTAATAGTTGTTGTCTGAAAAGACTAGAGCATTGTCAATATGAAGTTGATGTATGGGGGGTTTAGATTCGATAAGAGTTGGACTAACCTGTGATTTGACCATTTAGGAGTATAGTAGTGCGAGTGTATGGGTTGTTAAAAGTAGATGAGGTGGTTGAAGAATATGAGTTTATGGGTTATAATTGGAGAGAGTATATGAGGAGCGAATTCTTGTTTAATAGAGATAAATGTGATGTTCATATTCATATTTTGTAGTAATCCTAGAATAGTATATTTTAGCATTGTCAATAAGTAGTGTATGATTACATTTTGAAGTGTGTAGTGAGTTAGTCTTTCAAATACTAGTTAGTTTAAGATATTAACCTTGATAAGAATTATATAAAGATCTTGGTATATATATTTCTTGTATTCCATATGAACTAAGTTTAAATTTTATAAATCCTAAAAACACATGTAGATGTTAAGTTAGATGATAGTTGGTCATGGTTTTTCCTAAATTTTGATGATGAAATTCTTTTAAGAGGGGTAGAATTGTAACACCCTAATTTATTTTTATACCTTAATTTATTATTATTATAAAATAGTGATATTTGCTTATACATGTGTTTCTTGTGGTATAATAATTTTTTACGTGTCTTTTTGTTGTCTCTATAGTTATGTAAACAAAAATCAGTAATCATTGTTATTAAATCTATTTATTTTATTTTAAAATAATAATAATAACAATAATAATAATAATAATAATAATAATAATAATAATAATAATAATAATAATATATACTAGGTTTGGATTGCTATTATCTTAGGCCTCATATTTTAGTAGCTTTGTTATCTAAATCATTATAAATATAAATATAAAAATAACTATATTCTTTATATATAAAATATAATAATGATGATGATGTCGTGCCATAAATATCCGAATAATATCCAATAATATCTATTAACAGCATAAGTTATAAATTGAATTCACCATAAACGGAATTAATGGACCTAAGTTAATTCTGATTTCGTGATATATATAACACCCTAAATATTTAATTAATAGATAATAGTAAATTATAATAAATTATATTATATGTGTATTCTATGTGGTCTGATAATTTCCTACGCATTTTTTTAATCTTGATAATTTTTAATGTTACCTTAAAATTTATCTAAACTATTAGTAATAAAAATATTTTGGTTTAGTTTTCCTTAAAACCAAATCAAATTTAATAATGATAATGAACCTAGTACCTTTCTTATTTCCTATTCAGACTAACTTAGCGAGGCATTTAGCTAGCCTGATAGGCTTATTTGCTAACCTAGTAGCTTCTATATGTATATACCCTCTCCTCAAGATAAACAGTATGTACCCTAATTATATATCATGAAACACACTACAACTTAAATTTTGTTTTACATCATAGAGTCTAATTTAGTTTCACATCAAAAGAGTTTAGTTCATTTTAATTATAATATAATATAATATAACATTAAGTTCCCTTTATCCTATTTAATTTTAAACAAAATCTGATTATAGTAATTTTTATGTTTTAACCACATTAAATATATTTTTGGGTTGTAGTAAAAATAGTAGATTATTTATTTATTTATTTACTTATTTATTTACTTATTTAATTATTTTTTATTTAGATTATTTATTTATTTGGATAATTTATTTATTTATTTATTTATTTACTTATTTACTTATTTATTTACTTATTTATTTATATAGATAATTTATTTATTTTATTATTTATTTATTTATTTATTTATTTTTTATTCATTTATTTATAGTAAATAATTATATGTATTTGGTGGCTGTGTGGCTATAACTCTCTCGCGGATTATTAGAGACGACGACTGACAAAGAGAGGAACCGTTAGCATATTAGATTCATTGGACGAAATCTTCAGTCGAGGTAAGGGGTGAGAGAAGGTTCGACTTTATTGAAGTAACAATGTCGATTTACAAGAAAGGGGGGTTTGAATTGTAAATGCACCTTTTAAAAATTCATGTTAAAACTTAAGAAAATAACTCAAGATTGATCTTGGTTATGAAAAAAGAAAACGGAGAATATTCTTGGTTTTTAATGTAAAACAGAGAACGTTCCTTGATTAGCTTAAAACAGGAAATCAGTTTATGTTTTATCTTAGTTAATCAATTCAGTATGATAAATAAAGAGATAGGATAGAGAATACCACTCAAGAATTTTATCCTGGTTCACCCAACGTGGGTTACGTCCAGTCCTCACACTGTGAAATTTTCCACTATGTGTTTAAAAACAAAGAACCTTCTTGATCTTACAACACCTAGTCTAGATCAACCTTGATCTATTTCAATCTCTATTACTTTCCACCCTGAAAGCAATAACAACACCTATCTAACCTTGATAGAATATAATCTTAAACAAACTATGAAGAAACGCTTATAGTTTGAGTTTTTACAATTTGATTGTTTTGACAGAATCTGAAATTTCTCGACTCTTGTTTGAGAATTGATTCTTTACAAAGGGTTTGCTATTAATTACGCAATCTACTATATGAATATGAATCAGCAACTGTTTTTGCGAAATGGCACAATGTATGGTAGCCTCTGTTTTTGCGAACGAGCAGAATTTCAAGTATGTATGTGATTGATTTATGGATGTTTTAGTAGTTGAATTTCTTGCTTTGATTCTGGATATTGGTCTTCTATTTATAGGCTGTAGAAGCACTGAATGAAGGTACAAAAGAGCTGTTGGAGGTGCTCTGTGTTTTGACTGAACCAATATTTCAGAATAAAAATAATCCTTCTTTGAAAACTGCTTTTTGACTTTTCTGGTTTAGCATTTAAAGCAATTATGTACTTTTTAGAAAAAGCCTTTGACGTTTCTTCCTTGATCTTGGATGGTACACTCTCAATCTTGAGTGTAACTAGAAAATTTTGGAGAAGAATTATAAGTGCTTTCAGGAGAGATACATTGTTGCTGGAGTTGTGCAGAAAACGAAGAACGATTAACATTTTGGGTCTGTCAGTTAGAACTTTCTTGAGCTTCAAGAATTAAACTAGATGTCCTTTGCAATTGTCTTGTCATATGTCAAGGTTGATCGAACTTTCTTGACAATTTGTTTTTTGGAGTTACAAACTGTCTTGATTGTTTGTCTGTCTTTGAGTTCTTTTATTTTAGTGATATGATAACCTTCTTAAGCTTGAATAAATCCTACTTGTTCTTTGCCATGTACTGATTAGATATGAATAAATTTCCAGGGCAGATTCTTTGTTAAAGAGATAGAAAAAGTTTAATCAATATGTTGTGATGGACAATTTTTGAAGCTGTAGATCATTCTCTATTTTGATGCAGAATGATCTTGTTGCTGTCTTTTCTGTTTTGCTTGAATCTGTTCTTAATTAAATCCACTCAAAAATACATGTTAAATTTACATAACATTTTAGAATCATAATTAACTTTCTTAATTAACCTTTGTTTATTTTGATCAAAACTTTAAATATAGAGTTTGTCTCAACATTTAGGAGTATAAAATAACGTGGGATGAACAAGAATACCGAAATTCCCAGATATTCATCTGGAGATTACTACGTACGGTTAAGCCCTATTGAGTAATAATAATTAATCAATAATATATGAATGGTAATAGTGAGGACTAAAATATAATTTAGAAACCAATAGAATTGTTGCGAATTAATTTATATTAAGATTGCGTGTTATTTGATTTATGAAACCTATACTATTTGTTATTGTATGAATGATATGTATTTGAGTGTTCTTGTCTACCGTAGACCCCCACCCGCCGATCTTCTTTTGATGCATTTTAATTCCAATCCCTCCCTACATAGTAACAAATCAGCCACAATCAATAGTAACAAATTAGCCACAATCACATAATTACATTTTAAAGAATCAAGCATATATTACCTTTTACGGGATCTTTCATTTCACCTCGTTAGTATCTCATTATTCTTAACTTATTATCAAAACCTACCATTTGTGTCACTATTAGTTGAGTTTTCTTCTGATTATTTAATTATCATCTCTTTTTCCTTATTTTATTTGATAATTCAAGTTCATGATTAAAATATAATATTAACTATATCTTATTTATTAATTATATTCTTTTTGAATATCAATTATTTATACAATACATTTTGTTAATAAAAATAATATTTTCCACTGAATCAGTAAACTTGGTTTGCAAAGGTATCATAGCATAGTATGGTCCAAAAAAATGAGTCTTGCAGATTTCAAAAACAAAGAACTTGCACATATCACTTTATTTAATTTAATTTATTTATTTATTTTTGACATGTTTGTTTTTGTTATTTCATAGTTCCTGTTATTAGTATTTCTTAATGCTACATACAATATTATTATTAACATACATTTTTTTGGGTATATCATATTGAGTTTAAATAAATAGTTAAATTTAGATGTCTGATAAGTAAGCAATTAGTGTTGATTAAAGAAACCACAATTTCTGCTAATTACCGTTTGAATAATTGTCGGTAAGGACAAAATAAAGCAACATATATTATTCCCTCGCAATGTTTAGTATATACCCTCTCCTCAAAATAACAGAATGTACCCTAATTATATATCATGAAACGCACTACAACTTAAATCTTGTTTTACATTATAGAGTCTAATTTAGTTTCACATCTAAAGAGTTTAGTTCATTTTAATTATAATATAATATTGAATGTGGGCAGTAATAATCTGTAACTAAATAAATATTAGTACATGCATTCATGAGATATATATATATATATATAAAGATCAAAACTATGTGTATGTATATAAACATGTTTACTTAATTCCTTTTATCCTGTTTAGGTATATATATATATAAACACATTTAATTAGT
>NC_021164.2:41125949-41127947 GCF_000331145.2 Cicer arietinum
TTATTCATTTATTTATAGTAAGTAATTATATGTATTTGGTGGCTGTGTGGCTATAACTCTCTCGCGGATTATTAGAGACAACGACCGACAAAGAGAGGAACCGTTAGCATATCAGATTCATTGGACGAAATCTTCAGTCGAGGTAAGGGGTGAGAGAAGGTTGGACTTTATGAGTATAAAATAACATGGATGAACTGGACTACCGAAATTCCCAGATATTCATCTGGAGATTACTACGTACGGTTGAGCCCTATTGAGTAATAATAATTAATTAATAATATATGAATGGTAATAGTGAGGACTAAAATATAATTTAGAAACCAATAGAATTTTTGTGAATTAATTTATATTAAGATTGCGTGTTATTTGATTTATGAAACCTATACTAATTGTTATTGTATGAAGGATATGTATTTGAGTGTTCTTGTCTACTTGACCGAAATTCTGATGTTACTTGAAAGTGCACCTAATTGATTCCTTATTATGTGAATGATGAGACTGGACTGTGTATTGTGAGTAGTGTAAATCAAGTATTGGAATTTTATGTGATTGATTGATATAACTATATATAATGATGAATATTGTGAAGTCAAACTGAAAATTATTGACTTGTGATGATCGAGTAAGTCTGAGATATGTGTTGTAGATTTTGTAGTTAGGATTATTTTGTCATCATATAGGGAGGGTTTGACAAACCTAGTGATTTAGGGAAGTACAACTGAATGAGCCTGATTGTGGAGGGCTATAGTCAAATTGTAAGGGAAGATTGATAGACCTTGGGGTACCTCTAGTGGGGAATTCCTAAGTGGATTAGTGGGTTATTCCCTAAGGTCGGGAGCTACCTTGCAACACAAGAGTACCCCGACTGTCGCGTATATGTGTCTCAGTTTGAGTTGAGGGGATCTACGAGGACTTGTCCATTCATGAATTGTTCATCCACTCTTGTAGTGGCATAGTATCAGGCCTCCTAACCAAGTAGTTCAGAGTAGAATGGTACCAAATGATGAAGAAGTATAGAGTAGACATGCATAGCATTTCATCCTTGTGGTTGTTTTATTGTAATTGATTTAGATTAACCTTTTGATATTATGATCTTGAGTGTTTCTCCTGTTTGTGGTTATTTGTCTAATTGTGTGTTCTCCTCGTTTCTCCCGCTCTGATAGTGACAGCGGGTTGGGACTACATTTACATTTATCATTAAACTTATGTACGCGTGCTTCAAAAATGATTTTGGATTAATGTGACATGTTCATGATTACGTGAGACTCATTACCTTTAAAAATAAAAATATTTGAAAGTTTATTTATCTATTTTTTTAGAATTTCATTATTTTAAAAATAAAATTTAAAATAAAAAGTTGATATTAGTTTGGGGTTTAGGGTGTCACATTCAGAAAGTCAAATAGGATAACACTTACTTCTCTAAGTGTAGAGATAAATCTCTAACTTTCTACGGTTAAAGAATAATAAATACTTAATGTCTATTTATCCTAAATTTTTGTTTCTACAATTGGTTTCAGAATCCCGCTTTATCAAACTCAAAAGAACATCTCTTTGCAGCCAAATTATTTTCAAAGAATTAGATAGAGTCGAGAAAATTCTTCTTTTGCACAAATAGTTTTTGGAAAAGTGACATTTTGTATCATGTGCTATATTTGCTCCTTTTTCTCAAAATCTTGACTTTTGTTAGAGTATAGTTTTTACACGACAACACAAGCGAAAAAAGAGCATAGTTAATCTGATTTTACGGTAGATTATTACATATTTTAATATTTCTTAAAATACTTTTATGATTATAAATACTAAATATAATTTATGGGTTTTATTTGTAGGATGGGTTTATTTGGTTAATCTGATTTTACACTATGGGTTTATTTTTAGCAATAAGTATTTCTTTAAAATAATATCGTAGTTAGAAATGTTAATTTTAATAGATTACTGATTAACATATTAATTTTAGTAGATATTTGGTTCATCAAATAGACTATTAATGATTAAT
>NC_021164.2:41129149-41129539 GCF_000331145.2 Cicer arietinum
TTTCTATCTCTTTTAGTGACATTGTAAAATATTTTCAATTAGACATCTAATCAAATTTTACCATATATATTTTGTATAGCGGATTACAAAATAATATTGTGACATATATAAATTAAGAAATCTATTTTTTTTTTCCATTAAGCTAAAAGTTAATGAAAATCTAAGTATACCAAAAAAATAAATTTTAATCTTTTAATATATAATTGTCAATCATGTCATATTCCAAAATTGACAATCATAAACAATTTTCTCATTTAGGGTGTGAAAATGTATTCAAGATGATATTTTTCAATGATTATAAATGGAGAACAACATAGATTGTCAAATCAAACTTACATTTACAAAGAGAAATACAATATTTAGAAGATAAACAAGAACAATGTCAAAGAG
>NC_021164.2:41129605-41138683 GCF_000331145.2 Cicer arietinum
GATGAATCTCCTTCACCAACACCACCTGAAGATATAGATAGTAAAATCGGTGAATTGCTTTGTCTTGGCAAGTGTGGCTTGACATGTACACCTGAATTAAAAAATCCTATATTGTATATAGCTTGTCTTACCGGTTGTACATTGCAATGCCAAGACAGCCCATCACCTGTTGCATATGATTGTGCTACTAATTGTGCTTATTCGAAGTCCGATTCTGTTGGTATGTTTGTATTTTCTCTATTTTATTTTATATATTGATATGATGAATTAAGCAAATATTATAAATTAATAGAGTTGACTTAAAAAATGATTTCTCATAATTTGATATTTTATTTTTTTCAGATGCACGTAGCACTAATGGAATCGTGAACTCATGCTTGGAAACTTGCAAGGACAAATAGTGTATATTACTAGATGCATGTAACACGAAATAAATTTTAAATAAATAAACTTTATGGTGATAATGTCAATTTAGAGACGGGCAGCAAAATATTGAAACATTTTTTTCTTGTGTCTATGTTTTGATAGTACCTTGATATTTACATGCCAGTTATTTGGTGATTTTTATTGAAACTTGGTTTAATGCTAACTTTGTTGAATTACTTGATTTAACGCTAACTTTGTATAAATCGTATTCTCAGGATCACATATCAGAGCAGACTTCTTCCAAACTTAAACTTCAAGACTTTCTAAACTATAATAATTGGGATTTCGCAAACGAAGGTCCAAACCAGTCAAACTCAAACAATAAAGGGAGTGAATTTTGAAATCATGTAATAGTATAAGATAAGTGATAATAACATGCAAATAATTGAAATGGCACAATATCACATCATGACATAACATTCAAAATCTTCAAGAACGTAATACCGTAGGTTAAACCAACTCAATCACAATGAAATAGTAACAAAGATGCAAGTTTTGCATGTTTGATACTCTATACTACTTCATCGTTTAGTACCATTCTACTCCACAATATTTAGTTAGGAGGCTTCATACTATGCTACCACATGAGTGGTCAAAAAACTCATGAACGACCATGTCTTTATAGATCCCCTCAGCCCAACCCAAAAAATATATATGCAACAATCATGGTACTCATGTGTTCCACGGTTGCTCCCGACCTTAGGTATATATATATATAAACACGTTTAATTAGTTCTTTTTATCTTGTTTAGTTATACACATAAACACGCTATATTTAGCCCCTTTTTAATTCTATTTAGTTATACATGATATATATTAAGTTCCCTTTATCCTATTTAATTTTAAACAAAATCTGATTATAGTAATTTGTAGTACAAATAGTAGATAATTTAATTATTTATGTTTTTACTTATTTATTTACTTATTTACTTATATAATTATTTAGATAATTTATTTATTAATTTATTTGGATAATTTATTTATTTAATTTATTTATTTTATTATTTACTTATTTATTTATTCATTTATTTATAGTAAGTAATTATATGTATTTGGTGGCTGTGTGGCTATAACTCTCTCGCGGATTATTAGAGACAACGACCGACAAAGAGTGGAACCGTTAGTATATCAGATTCATTGGACGAAATCTTCAGTCGAGGTAAGGGGTGAGAGGAGGTTTGACTTTATGAGTATAAAATAACGTGGATGAACGGGACTACCGAAATTCCCAGATATTCATCTGGAGATTACTAGGTATGGTTGAACCCTGTTGAGTAATAATAATTAATTAATAATATATGAATGGTAATAGTGAGGACTAAAATATAATTTAGAAACTAATAGAATTTTTGTGAATTAATTTATATTAAGATTGCGTGTTATTTGATTTATGAAACCTATACTAATTGTTATTGTATGAAGGATTTGTATTTGAGTGTTCTTGTCTACTTGACTGAAATTTTGATGTTACTTGAAAGTGCACCTAATTGATTCCTTATTATGTGATTGATGAGACTGGACTGTGTATTGTGAGTAGTGTAAATCAAATATTGGAATTTTATGTGATTGATTGATATAACTATATATAATGATGAATATTGTGAAGTCAAACTGAAACTTATTGACTTGTGATGATCGAGTAAGTCTGAGATATGTATTGTAGATTTTGTAGTTAGGATTATTTTGTCATCATATAGGGAGGGTTTGACAAACCTAGTGATTTAGGAAAGTACAATTGAATGAGCCTGATTGTGGAGGGCTATAGTCAAATTGTAAGGGAAGATTGATAGACCTTGGGGGTACCTCTAGTGGGGAATTCCTGAGTGGATTAGTGGGTTATTCCCTAAGGTCGGGAGCTACCTTGCAACACAAGAGTACCCCGACCGTCACGTATATGTGTCTCAGTTTGAGTTGAGGGGATCTACGAGGACTTGTCCATTCATGAATTGTTCATCCACTCTTGTAGTGGCATAGTATCAGGCCTCCTAACCAAGTAGTTCAGAGTAGAATGGTACCAAATGATGAAGAAGTATAGAGTAGACATGCATAGCATTTCATCCTTGTGGTTGTTTTATTGTAATTGATTTAGATTAACCTTTTGATATTATGATCTTGAGTGTTTCTCCTGTTTGTGGTTATTTGTCTAATTGTGTGTTCTCCTCGTTTCTCCCGCTCTGATAGTGACAGCGGGTTGGGACTACATTTACATTTATCATTAAACTTATGTACGCGTGCTTCAAAAATGATTTTGGATTAATGTGACATGTTCATGATTACGTGATACTCATTACCTTTAAAAATAAAAATATTTGAAAGTTTATTTACGTGATATTAATTTTAATAGATATTTGGTTCATCAAATAGACTATTAATGATTAATGATTAACATACTATTAATTTTATATTTATTGCTATATTTTATGGTGTAGATATTTATTTACAAAATACTCTTTTTATTTTAGTGGAGTTACCATCTAAGAAATTTTCACAATGAAGTAAAAATTGAATATTGAATATCTTTGTTAAAAAATTAATATATCAATGCAGAAAACTCAACCTATTATTTATTTCTATCTCTTTTAGTGACATTGTAAAATATTTTCATTTAGACATCTAATCAAATTTTACCATATATATTTTGTATAGAGGATTACAAAATAATATTGTGACATATATAAATTAAGAAATCTATTTTTTTTTTCTTTCCATGAAGCTAAAAGTTAATGAAAATCTAAGTATACCAAAAAAATAACTTTTAATCTTTTAATATATAATTGTCAATCATGTCATATTCCAAAATTGACGATCATCAACAATTTTCTCATTTAGGGTGTGAAAATGTATTCAAGATGATATTTTTCAATGATTATAAATGGAGAACAACATAGATTGTCAAATCAAACTTTCATTTACAAAGAGAAATACAATATTTAGAAGATAAACAAGAACAATGTCAAAGAGTGAGATGAAAAATGTCGTTATGATTATGGTCATAATTATGGCAATGAATATGTTTTATTTTTGCTCAAGTCGATGAATCACCTTCACCAACACCACCTGAAGATATAGATAGCAAAATCGGTGAATTGCTTTGTCTTGGCAAGTGTGGCTTGACATGTACACTTGAATTAAAAAATCCTATATTGTATATAGCTTGTCTTACCGGTTGTGCATTGCAATGCCAAGACAACCCATCACCTGTTGCATATGATTGTGCTACTAATTGTGCTTATTCGAAGTCCAATACTGTTGGTATGTTTATATTAAATAATCCTATATTTTATTTTATTTTATATATTGATATGATGAATCAAGCTAATATTATAAATTAATAGAGTTGACTTAAAAAATGATTTCTTATATTTGATATTTTATTTTTTCAGATGCACGTAGCACTAACGGAATCGTGAACTCATGCTTCGAAACATGCAAGGACAAATAGTGTGTATTACTAGATGCATTTAACACGAAATAAATTTTACAACAATGATTACCTACCGATCACTTTTCATTAAATGTAATTTGTAATTATATGAAATTTACATGCCAGATATTTGGTGACTTTTATTCAAACTTAATTTAACGCTAACTTTGTTGAAATAATTGATTTCTCCTTATTCAACATAATTATGAAATGACAACCAAATCAAATGGAACATACTTAATTGAATCTTAGCTTTATTAGCGGTGCCTGTGAAACTATATTTACTATTTTATGTGTTTATATTACTTTTAGATTTTAGCGGTTTTAGTGTATGCTTTTAATGTTTCCAATACTTATACAAAGGATGACAATTGTTTATCCTTCTCGATGGGAGGTTTATGGTTTGGATTAATAATCGGCACTAAATAAACATTTCATTAAGCCCGCCTTCCCACTTTGAAAGCTTTATCGTGGCCAAATCAAGTTTTCTATGGGAGTTAATTAACAAGTGAATCAAAAAGAATGACAAACACAAAAGAGCTTAAGCTTTAAGCAAAAATGACGAGTGCTACATGGTGTTTTATCTTTAATAATGAAAGAGTAAAACCAGTAGAATCGCAAACATGATACCTAGTGAAGCAACAATCAAGTAAAAAGTGTCATGATAAATTGTTCATTGAAACATAGACGTAGATGCAAGCAACAAATAGGATTTCAAAGAGTTAACCAAGTCATGCGTGTTACACTCTAAACCCCAAAATAATATATATAATAATTTATACTAGATTTAAAAATAAAATAAAAACAATTTACAACGGATAAATGAATTTTTTTCCAGTGAAATAAAACTTTTGTAACTATTATAGGATATCAATTTCTCATTGTACATATGAAACACTTTGAACTTAATTTCCCAAATAAAAAGGTACAATCTCATTAAATTAGATTTAACTATAATTTCTTGATTTTATTTTTAAAATTACTACCACTAATAAGGTTTTTCTAATTAAATGAGTTCAATAAAGTTTATAAATCTTATAGTCAGGATCACATATCAGAGCGGACTTCTTCCAAACTTAAACTTCAAGAATTTCTAACCTATAATAATTGGGATTTCGCAAACGATGGGTCAAACCAGTCAAACTCAAACAATAAAGGGAGTGAATTTTGAAATCATGTAATAGTATAAGATAAGTGATAATAACAAGCAAATAATTGAATTGGCACAATATCACATCATGACATAACATTGAAAATCTTCAAGAACGTAATACCGTAGGTTAAACCAACTCAATCACAATGAAACAATAACAAAGATGCAATGTGTTGCATGTCTGATACTCTATACTTCTTCATCATTTCGTACCATTATACTCTACAATATTTAGTTAGGAGGCTTCATACTATGCTACCACATGAGTGGTCAGAAAACTAATGAACGACCATGTCTTCATAGATCCCCTCAGCCTAACCCAAAAAATATATATGCAACAATCATGGTACTCATGTGTTCCACAGTTGCTCCCGACCTTAGGAAATAACCCACTAATCCACTTAGGAATTTTCCAACAGAGATACCCCCAACGTGTATCAATCTTACCTTAAAGTTCGAACGAAGCCCTCCATGATCACGCTCATTTAGTTGTATTTCCCTAAAATTATTGGACTTGTCAAATCCTCCCTATATGATGACAAAATAATCTTCACTTCAAAAATCCCCAAAATCTTGCTCATACTTATTCGATACTCACAACTTGACAACTCTCGGTATAAATTCACACTATTCACCAAAAGTTATGTCTATGCATATATATGTCATACCATAATATCCATTAGAATTTACATCATCATATATATCTATTAAAACGTAAGAAACCAAGTCTCAACATTTCATAAGCATCAACCACATTGAATAATCAAAGTCTGTCAATTACAACGTAAGAAATCAAATAATTAGTACATTCAAGTAAAGTCGTACTTTCATTCAAGTAAATAAGAACACTCAAATACACGTCATCCATTCAAAAGCAATTAGTATAGGTTTCACAAAAATCAAAAGAAATCTTAACAAAAATTAATTCACAATAACTCTATAGGTTTCTAAATCATATTTTAGTTCTCATTATTACCATTCATATATTCCCAATTAATTATTTACTCAATAACGCTCAACCTTACGTGGTAAGTCTCACATGAATCTCTACAAATTACGATATTTCAACTCATCCACATTATATAGTATACTCATGATATCAAACCTTCTCACCTCTTACCTTAATTGGAGCTTTTACTAGACATAGCAATCTCGATGGCAACAACGAATCCAAATAGCTTAACAAGTTCATATCTCCTTCTTAGTAAGCGTGGCAAGCAATAACCAATAAAGACAAAATAAATATGCAATGACATTCCCATATATTTCAATTATTAACTATTTGTAATATATCATCGGAAACATATTTTATAATATATATATATATATATATATATATATATATATATATCGAATTATACGATTAAAATCAATAATTATTATAATTTTTAAGTTAAAAATAATAATATATAGCCTAAATAGAGTTAGAATTCTAAAACATAATTTTATGTTTTCAAATTTAAGAATAGAGTACTAACATATTAATTAAATAGAATAGTGTAAATTAGGAATAAATCAGATAGACAATTGTATTATTATTAAAATAGATTTAACCTTTATCAAACAAATAAAACCCTTGTTATAAAACAGAACCATATATAGTTTATTTAAAAATTCTAATGTTGTGCCATTGCTAAAAAAATTCACAAATGACTTTTTTAAAACTTAGAATCTGTAAGGGTATAAATCAAACAAAAAAATTATAAAAATGAAACATATTTGCAAAGACCAAAAATATATTTAAACCTACTTTCAATCTTCCTTCTCAAAATAACAACTACATGTTCATAATCGTTATTAATATATCAAACATGTTATTTAAAGTCAAAACATATTATACCTTCTTAATACAAATATAATCATTGTAATTCATTGTCTAATAAGTATGAATAAAGTATTTACACTAACATACATAATAAATTTCAATTAAAAATTATTAAAGTTTATTGAATATTAAGTTAAATCTGTAAAAATAAAAATAAAGAACACTAAAAGTCATCACAATTGATGATATTAATTTTTTGAAAAAGCACCTATAAATTCATGTGCATGTCTGAATGCCCACATAGATGAAGAAAAAAACAAGGTATTGTATAGACTCTAAAGTTCAAACTCTAAAAACTAACGTAACCTCAATTAAAGAATCATAAACTCATATATTAATATAAAAACAATATATATTGGTCAACCATTTTTCTATTTTCACAATTAAAATTAATGGTTGATTTTGTTTTGTATTTGTTAATTAATGTCAGTGGTGTGCTAACAAAATTTCATAGAAAAATTTATAAATTAATTAATTATAAATACAAAAGTATTATAATAATTTAATCTTTTACTATTTGATTTAACACACATTTTTTTATGGTTTTAATTTCAATTAAAATATTGGTCCTTGTAAACTCTTCTGAAGTTTTAATTTTAATTTCTATGCTCTTGTTTATTTGGAAAATGGAAGATGTAACACCCCGTTTTTCAAAGCGATGGTATTTTTTTTTTTTTTGAAAGAGATTAAAATAAAACAGAGATTTAAATAAGGTAAAATACTTTTGGATAAATATTTAAGTCGTAACACAACGACAAATAAGTCAACAGAATTTACAAGCAGCAGAATCGTTTTTGGAAATACGAATCCAAAGTATTTACATTTCAAAAGGTGGTACATAGACCCCATCATAATAAAATGTCAAACAGATAACATCAGTATAGGTACAGTTTTCCAGATTAAAAAGACAACAACCCAAAAAGAAAGACGTCAAGTCCCTATACATCAACCTAATATGATCATTCTACCAAAAACTATACACCTTGAGTGATCTCCACGCGCCCCGTGAGATCCTCCTACATAGCTCTCGTCAAGCATTCCCATCCGTAGGGTAGGAACCGGTAGGATCGTCCTGACTCTCATCTGAGGGCAAAGCCCAGATTTCCACAATAGTTGTAAAGGGTCACCAACCGAAATTAACAGATAACACATAACATTTAAGTTTTAAATGCACAAAATAACTTTTCAACTAAGCATGCACCTTAAAAGGATTTCTCATATTCTAAAAGTTCATATAATGCTTGCAAAATACAAATGAAAGCAAAATAAGTCTTAAATCAATCAAGCAATAAACCACTGGCCAATCCATTGATGAACCAATTGAACAATCGATCGTCTAACTCAAAATCAGAAATTTCATTGTGCCAATCGATTGGGAAATCGATTTGGTTGAAGGTTTTTAGAAAAAACTGAACTCTGGGCTTAATTCAATCGATTGGGAAATCGATTGAATGAGTAACTGAGCCCCAAATCAAGCCAATCGATTTCCAAATCGATTAGGTCACATATGGCTGCGCTCTTGACTTAAGGGCCAATCGATTGCCAAATCGATTTCTTAAAAGATTTTGAAAAATGGATTACAAAATCGATTGGCAAATCGATTTTGTCAATTTAGCCAAGTCCCTGTTAACCTATCAATCGATTGGGAAATCGATTTCCCTGATTGTTTTCCCAAAAATTCATGAACTAACTCAAAATCATTCCTACTCAAGTCCACAACTTAACACTTAGCAATTCCTACGCGATCACCACGACATATCGGGTTTCGAATTTGTTTTTACAATCCATCACACTTACACACAAAATCAATACATAACACTTAGCATTTTCAACACAATTACCACGACGACTCAAAGTCAAAACACTCAATCATAAACTCGAATCAAACACGACTCGCGTGCCAAGCACCCTAATGCAATGCGTATATGCCAAAATGCATGGACTCGGAATTCCAAACCAAAACCCTCCTCGAAGGGCCGTAAATCATAATTGTACCGCCTATCGCATGCCAAAGTACCAATTACCGAGGTGCCACCTATCACGGGTTCAACACGATTTACTAAAAAGCGTAAATCATAAACGTACCGCCTATCACGGGTCAGTACAGTTTACCGAGGTGCCACCTATCACGGGTCAGCACGATTTACTAAAAGAAAAAGCGTAAGTCGTAAACGTACCGCCTATCACAGGCCAATACAGTTTACCGAGGTGCCACCTATCACGGGTCAGCACGATTTACTAAAAGAAAAA
>NC_021164.2:41139354-41148798 GCF_000331145.2 Cicer arietinum
TGAGTTAAAATTCATTTTCCACGAAACATTCATCAATATCGTCAAAACCTAACTCTAAGATTTTACCCACAGAACCTTAGATTCATTTTCCCTAAATCAATACATTCAACCCTAACAGATTCCTTTCCACACAACTACAGATAAGTCCCTAAATGCAAACTAAAAGTTTGGAAGGAGCCCTTACCATAACGTTAGCTTTAACGGGCGTTTCCGGTACCGCGAGCAAATCCGGTAAAAATTTCCGCTCGCAACGTCGCCTCCAAATTGATCCCCTAGCACCGTAGCATGGTAGTGAGCAACTTTCCCTTCTATCTCTCCGCGAAATGAAGCTTAGATCTAGATGAAACAGAGGGGTTTGTGTTTGACGGTTTTAGAAACCCTAACACCGTTTTTCTTCGTTTTCGAATCAACGAGGGAGAGTGAAGGTTAAGAAATCCTTATCCTATCACTCACCAAGCTTTGGGTTTCTAATCTTGAAGAAAGGAAGCAAAGAAAAACGAAAATGGAGGAGGGAGGAATTTTGATCGCGTGAGTGACAGAGGAGGAAGATGGAAAATCTGATTTTCCTTCCTTTCTCTTTCTTTCCTTTGTTTTTCCTTTCTTCCTTTTTCCTTCTTTCGTTTTTATATCATTTCCTTTTCCTTCCTTCTAATTTCCTTTCTTTCTTTTTCTCTCCAAACAAACATATATATATATATATATATATATTACTTTTAACAAATATCTCAAAATATCTAGATATTTGTTAAATTACCATTTCACCCGTAACGCATTAAATTCTTCGTAAACGATTCACCGCAGTTAATTTAATTTATTTATCGACGAGTAATTCTAATTGGCATCAAAATATCTTTTTGATCATATAAACTCCAAAATATTATTATCTTTGGCTAAAAAGCCTTCGAGCAAAAATTCAAAATACACAAAAATACATAAAATACACTTTAAAATTATGGGTCTTACATTTCTATGCTCTTGTTTATTTGGAAAATGGAAGACACTGGCACATATACTTTGGTCTCAATTTTTCTATTATAATTTTTGTTAGATTGATTGTCGAAAATTTTGTAATTGTTTGCGTCTAATTTTTGGTTATTTGTATGTTTATTTTACATGCTTTTAGAAAAGAAAAACATGTGGGAATTTTTTATATTTTTTAATGTTACATCTTTGAGTTTTAATTCTATTTATAATTATAATATATTCTGATATATTTATGGTCAACTCTTGTGTGTGTAGACATTTGGTGCAAATACATCAATGTTTTTTTACCAAATTGTACTTATATTTTATTACCGAGTATGTTATGTGTCATCCAATATATTTTTCAAATATATGCCATAAATATGTTTTTAATAGATAAGTTATGGAATATTATATGAAGACCACAATACTATATTTCTCACCTCATCTTTAGAAAGTCAAATAGGGTAGCATTTACCTCTCTAAGTGTAGCAGATAATTATGTAATTTTGCTCGGATGATAAATAATAAATACTTAATGTCTATATATCCTACTATTTTGTTTCTACCATTGTTTTCAGAACCCCACTTTTTCAACTCAAAATTAGGAAATCTCATTGCAGCCCAATTATTTTCAAAGAAGGATAAAGTTGAATAATTCTTCTTTTGCACAAATAATTTTTGAACATGTGGTATTTTATAACATATACTAACTATTTGGTCATTTTACTCAAAATCTTTATTGTTGTTAGAGTATTGTTTTTGTAGGCATATTTTATCTCATCTACGACGTGAAAGTATAATGGCTCCTCAAAAGACAAAATTGTCCATATTCAGCTTTATAGTAGTGTTGAAGATCAAAACTATGTGTATGTATATAAACATGTTTACTTAAATCCTTTTATCCTGTTTAGGTATATATATATATATAAACACGTTTAATTAGTTCCTTTTATCTTGTTTAGTTATACACATAAACTCGTCGCAACCATTCAAACAAGGAATCCGGTTTCGTTCCATAATTAGCATGTATCTCCCTGGATCATGCTTGAGAACATCACAGTAGACCCCCACCCGCCAATCTTCTTTTGATGCATTTTAATACCAATCCCTCCCTACATAGTAACAAATCAGCCACAACCAATAGTAACAAATTAGCCACAATCACATAATTACATTTTCAAGAATCAATCATATATTACCTTTTACAGAATCTTTCATTTCGCCTCGTTAGTATCTCATTATTGTTAACTTATTATCAAAACCTAGCATTTGTTTCACTATTAGTTGAGTTTTCTTCTGATTATTTAATTATAATCCTTTTTCCTTATTTTATTTGATAATTCAGGTTCATGATTAAAATATAATATTAACTATATCTTATTTATTAATTATATTCTGTTTCAATATCAATTATTTATATAGTACATTTTGTTAATAAAAATAATATTTTCCACTGAATCAGTAAACTTGGTTTGCAAAAGTAGCATAGCATACTATTGTCCAAATAAATGAGTCTTGCAGATTTCAAAAACAAAGAACTTGCACATATCACTTTATTTAATTTAATTTATTTATTTATTTTTGACATGCTTGTTTATGTTATTTCACAGTTCCTGTTATTAGTATTTCTTAATGCTACATACAATATTATTATTAACATACTTTTTTTAGCATATCATATTGAGTTTAAATAAACAGTTCAATTTAAATGTATGATAAGTAAGCAATTAGTGTTGATTAACGAAACCATAATTTCTGCTAAATACAGTGTGAATAATTGTCGGTAAGGACAAAATAAAACAACATATATTATTCCCTCGCAATGTTTAGTATATACCCTCTCCTCGAGATAAACAGTATGTACCCTAATTATATATCATGAAACACACTACAACTTAAATCTTGTTTTACATCGTAGAGTTTAATTTAGTTTCACATCTAAAGAGTTTAGTTCATTTTAATTATAATATAATATTGAATGTGGGCAGTAATAATCTGTAACTAAATAAATATTAGTACATGCATTCAAGAGATATATATGTATATATATGTGCCTATTTGAAGATCAAAACTATGTGTATGTATATAAACATGTTTACTTAATTCCTTTTACTTTGTTTAGGTATATATATATATATATAGACATGTTTATTTAGTTCCTTTTAATTTGTTTAGTTATACACATAAACACGCTATATTTAGCCCCTTTTTAATCCTATTTAGTTATACATGATATATATTAAGTTCCCTTTATCCTATTTAAGTTTAAACTGAATCTGATTATAGTAATTTTTATGTTTTAATCACATTAAATATATTTTTGGGTTGTAGTACAAATAGTAGATTATTTATTTATTAACTTATTTATTTATTTATTTATTTATTTATTTACTTATTTAATACTTTATTTATTTAGATTATTTATTTATTTATTTATTTGGGTAATTTACTTATTTGGGTAATTTATTTATTTACTTATTTAGTTACTTATTTATTTATTTATTTATTTAGATAATTTATTTATTTTATTTATTTACTTATTTATTTTATTATATACCCTCTCCTCAAGATAAACAGTATGTACCCTAATTATATATCATGAAACACACTACAACTTAAATTTTGTTTTACATCATAGAGTCTAATTTAGTTTCACATCAAAAGAGTTTAGTTCATTTTAATTATAATATAATATAATATAACATTAAGTTCCCTTTATCCTATTTAATTTTAAACAAAATCTGATTATAGTAATTTTTATGTTTTAACCACATTAAATATATTTTTGGGTTGTAGTAAAAATAGTAGATTATTTATTTATTTATTTACTTATTTATTTACTTATTTAATTATTTTTTATTTAGATTATTTATTTATTTATTTATTTGGATAATTTATTTATTTATTTACTTATTTATTTACTTATTTAATTATTTTTTATTTAGATTATTTATTTATTTGGATAATTTATTTATTTATTTACTTATTTATTTACTTATTTAATTATTTTTTATTTAGATTATTTATTTATTTGGATAATTTATTTATTTATTTACTTATTTACTTATTTATTTACTTATTTAATTATTTTTTATTTAGATTATTTATTTATTTGGATAATTTATTTATTTATTTACTTATTTTTATTTATTTATTTAGATAATTTATTAATTTTATTATTTACTTCTTTATTTATTCATTTATTATTCTTTACAAAGGGTTTGCTGATAATTACGCAATCTACTATATGAATATGAATCAGCAACTGTTTTTGCAAAATGGCAGAATGCATGGTAGCCTCTGTTTTTGCGAACGAGCAGAATTTCAAGTATGTATGTGATTGATTTATGGATGTTTTAGTACTTGAATTTCTTGCTTTGATTCTGGATATTGGTCTTCTATTTATAGGCTGTAGAAGCACTGAATGAAGGTACAAAAGAGTTGTTGGAGGTGCTCTGTGTTTTGACTGAACCAATATTTCAGAATAAAAATGATCCTTCTTTGAAAACTGCTTTTTGACTTTTCTGGTTTAGCATTTAAAGCAATTATGTCCTTTTTAGAAAAAGCCTTTTACGTTTCTTCCTTGGTCTTGGATGGTACACTCTCAATCTTGAGTCTTGAGTGTAACTAGAAAAGTTTGGAAAAGAATTATAAGTGCTTTCAGGAGAGATACATTGCTGCTGGAGTTGTGCAGAAAACGGAGAACGATTAACATTCTGGGTCTGTCAGTTAGAACTTTCTTGAACTTCAAGAATTAAACTAGATGTCCTTTGCAATTGTCTTATCATATGTCAAGGTTGATCGAACTTTCTTAAAAATTTGTTTTTTGGAGTTACAAACTGTCTTGATTGTTTGTCTGTCTTTGAGTTCTTTTATTTTAGTGATTTGATAACCTTCTTAAGCTTGAATAAATCCTACTTGTTCCTTGCCATGTACTGATTAAATATGAATGAATTTCCAGGGCAGATTCTTTGTTAAAGAGATAGAAAAAGTTTAATCAATATGCTATGATGGACAATTTTTGAAGCTGTAGATCATTCTCTATTTTGATGCAGAATGATCTTGTTGCTGTCTTTTCTGTTTTGCTTGAATCTGTTCTTAGTTAAATCCACTCAAAAACACATGTTAAATTTACATAACATTTTAGAATCATAATTAACTTTCTTAAGTAACCTTTGTTTATTTTCATCAAAACTTTAAATATAGAGTTTGTCTCAACATTTAGGAGTATAAAATAACGTGGGATGAACAAGAATACCGAAATTCCCAGATATTCATCTGGATATTACTACGTACGGTTGAGCCCTATTGAGTAATAATAATTAATCAATAATATATGAATGGTAATAGTGAGGACTAAAATATAATTTAGAAACCAATAGAATTGTTGCGAATTAATTTATATTAAGATTGCATGTTATTTGATTTATGAAACCTATACTATTTGTTATTGTATGAATGATATGTATTTGAGTGTTCTTGTCTACTTGACTGAAATTCTGATGTTACTTGAAAGTGCACCTAATTGATTCCTTATTATGTGATTGATGAGACTGGATTGTGTATTGTGAGTAGTGTAAATCAAATATTGGGATTTTATGTGATTGATTGATATAACTATATATAATGATGAATATTGTGAAGTCAAACTGAAACTTATTGAGTTGTGATGATCGAGTAAGTCTGAGATATGTGTTGTAGATTTAGGAGTTAGGATTATTTTGTCATCACATAGGGAGGGTTTGACAAACCTAGTGATTTAGGGAAGTACAACTGAATGAGCCTGATCGTGGAGGGCTACAGTCAAACTGTAAGGTAAGATTGATAGACCTTGGGGGTACCTCTAGTAGGCTACAATTGTTGTTTGTGTTTAGCGTTTGCAATGGATGCAGACGAGTTGCAACCTGCAAGTGATGACTTGTACCATCAGAATGGCGAAAGCTATCTTGTCTTGAAGACTTTTATTATATTTTTTTTTTGTTAACTTCTTTTAGTTTGGGGATTCCCGCTCTGATAGTGACAGCGGGTTGGGACTACATTTACATTTATCATTAAACTTATGTACGCATGCTTCAAAAATGATTTTGTTTACTACTATTACGATTTCGAGTTGTTAAGTTTGACCAAAATTTTGAATTAATGTGACATGTTCATGATTACGTGATACTCCTTACCTTTAAAAATAAAAATGTTTGAAAGTTTATTTATTTATTTTTTTATAATTTCATTATTTATTGATTTAATTTCATTGTTTCGTGATAAAGTTTAAGTTAAATAGTCGTGAGACCTTAAAGGTTAACCTTGATTAGTTTATTTCATTCATATTTTAGTGACCATATCAAACCTTAGATAATAGATAATGTGCAGTTTTAAGAATATAATCGTCGAACTTAGAAAGATATGAACAATATATGTAAATGGAGTTTGAGATGAATTGTACTTGTAGCTGTTGTCTGAAAAGACTAGAGTATTGTCAATATGAAGTTGATGTATGGGGGGTTTAGATTCGGTAAGAGTTGGACTAACCTGTGATTTGACCATGTAGGAGTATAGTAGTGCGAGTGTATGTAATCGTTTATGGTATAGGTTGTTAAAAGTAGATGAGGTGGTTGAAGAATATGAGTTTATGGGTTATAATTGGAGAGAGTATATGAGGAGTGAATTCTTGTTTAATAGAGATAAATGTGATGTTCATATTCATATTTTATAGTAATCATAGAATAGTATATTTTAGCATTGTCAATAAGTAGTGTATGATTACATTTTGAAGTGTGTAGTGAGTTAGTCTTTCAAATACTAGTTAGTTTAAGATATTAACCTTGATAAGAATTATAAAGGTCTTGGTATATATATTTCTTGTATTCCATATGAACTAAGTTTAAATTTTAGAAATCCTAAAAACACATGGAGATGTTAAGTTAGATGACAGTTGGTCATAGTTTTTTCTAAATTTCGAGGACGAAATTATTTTAAGAGGGGTAGAATTGTAACACCCTAATTTATAGTTATACTTTAATTTATTATTATTATAAAGTAGTGATATTTTCTTATACATGTGTTTCTTATGGTATAATAATTTTTTTACGTGTCTTTTTGTTGTCTTTATAGTTATGTAAATAAAAATTAGTGATCATTGTTATTAAATCTATTTATTTTATTTAAAAATAATAATAATAATGATAATAATAATAATAATAATAATAATAATAATAATAATAATAATATATACTAGGTTTGAATTGTTATTATCTTAGGCCTCATATTTTAGTAGTGTTGTTATCTAAATCTTTATTATTCGAATTTATTTTTATGAAATATAAATATAAAAATAACTATATTATTTATATATAAAATATAATAATGATGATGATGTCGTGTCATAAATATCTGTATGATAGTCAATAATATCTATTAACAGCATAAGTTATAAATTGAATTCACCAAAAACAGAATTAATGGACCTAAGTTAATTCTGAATTTGTGATATATATAACACCCTAAATATTTAATTAATAGATAATAGTAAAATTTTATTATATGTGTATTCTATGTGGTGTGATAATCTCTTACGCATTTTTTTAATCTTGATAATTTTTAGTGTTACCTTAAAATTTATCTAAACTATTAGTAATAAAAATATTATTGTTTAGTTTTCCTTAAAACCAAATAAAATATAAATAATGATAATAAACCTAGTACCTTTCTTATTTCCTATTCAGACTAACTTAACGAGGCATTTAGCTAGCCTGATAGTCTTATTTGCTAACCTAGTAGCTTACATATATATATATATATATGAGGCATCCAAACAAGGAATCCGGTTTATTTTCCATAATTAGCATGTATCTCTCTCGATCATGCTTGAGTACATCACCGTAGACCCCCACCCGCCAATCTTCTTTTGATGCATTTTAATTCCAATCCCTCCCTACATAGTAACGGGATCTTTCGTTTCGCCTCGTTAGTATCTCATTATTCTTAACTTATTATCAAAACCTACCATTTGTGTCACTATTAGTTGAGTTTTCTTCTGATTATTTAATTATCATCTCTTTTTCCTTATTTTATTTGATAATCCAAGTTCATGATTAAAATATAGTATTAACTATATTTTATTTATTAATTATATTCTGTTTGAATATCAATTATTTATACAATACATTTTGTTAATAAAAATAACATTTTCCACTGAATCAGTAAACTTGGTTTGCAAAGGTATCATAGCATAGTATGGTCCAAATAAATGAGTCTTGCAGATTTCAAAAAAAAAAAAAGAACTTGCACATATCACTTTATTTAATTTAATTTATTTATTTATTTTTGACATGTTTGTTTCGGTTATTTCATAGTTCCTGTTATTAGTATTTCTTCATGCTACATATAATATTATTATTAACATACATTTTTTTGGGCATATCATATTAAGTTTAAATAAATAGTTAAATTTAGATATCATGAAACGCACTACAACTTAAATCTTGTTTTACATCATAGAGTCTAATTTAGTTTCACATCTAAAGAGTTTAGTTCATTTTAATTATAATATAATATTGAATGTGGGCAGTAATAATCTGTAACTAAATAAATATTAGTACATGCATTCATGAGATATATATATATATATATATATATTCCTTTTTGAAGATCAAAACTATGTGTATGTATATAAACATGTTTACTTAATTCCTTTTATCCAGTTTAGGTATATATATATAGACAAATTTAATTAGTTCCTTTTATCTTGTTTAGTTATACACATAAACACGCTATATTTAGCCCAATTTTAATCCTATTTAGTTATACATGATATATATTAAGTTCCCTTTATCCTATTTAATTTTAAACAAAATCTGATTATAGTAATTTTTATGTTTTAACCACATTAAATATATTTTTAGGTTGTAGTACAAATAGTAGATTATTTATTTACTTATTTATTTATTTAGATAATTTATTTATTTATTTACATGATATATATTAAGTTCCCTTTATCCTGTTTAATTTTAAACAAAATCTGATTATAGTAATTTTTATGTTTTAACCACATTAAATATATTTTTAGGTTGTAGTACAAATAGTAGATTATTTATTTACTTATTTATTTATTTAGATAATTTATTTATTTATTTGGATAATTTATTTAATTATTTATTTATTTAATTAGATAATTTATTTATTTTATTATTTACTTATTTATTTATTCATTTATTTATAGTAATTAATTATATGTATTTGGTGGCTGTGTGGCTATAACTCTCTCGCGGATTATTAGAGACGACGACCGAAAAAGAGACGAACTGTTAGCATATCCGATTCATTGGACGAAATCTTCAGTCGAGGTAAGGGGTGAGATGAGGTTCGAATTTATGAGTATAAAATAACGTGGGATGAACGAGATTACCGAAATTCCCAGATTATTCATCCGGAGATTACTACGTACGGTTGAGCCCTATTGAGTAATAATAATTAATTAATAAT
>NC_021164.2:41149298-41149588 GCF_000331145.2 Cicer arietinum
GAAATCTTCAGTCGAGGTAAGGGGTGAGAGGAGGTTCGACTTTATGAGTATAAAATAACGTGGATGAACAGGACTACCGAAATTCCCAGATATTCATCTGGAGATTACTATGTACGGTTGAGCCCTATTGAGTAATAATAATTAATTAATAATATATGAATGGTAATAGTGAGGACTAAAATATAATTTAGAAACCAATAGAATTTTTGTGAATTAATTTATATTAAGATTGTGTGTTATTTGATTTATGAAACCTATACTAATTGTTATTGTATGAATGATATGTATTT
>NC_021164.2:41149707-41174272 GCF_000331145.2 Cicer arietinum
ATTTTATGTGATTGATTGATATAACTATATATAATGGTGAATATTGTGAAGTCAAACTGAAACTTATTGACTTGTGATGATCGAGTAAGTCTGAGATATGTGTTGTAGATTTTGTAGTTAGGATTATTTTGTCATCATATAGGGAGGGTTTGACAAACCTAGTGATTTAGGGAAGTACAACTGAATGAGCCTGATTGTGGAGGGCTATAGTCAAATTGTAAGGGAAGATTGATAGACCTTGGGGGTACCTCTAGCGGGGAATTCCTAAGTGGATTAGTGGGTTATTCCCTAAGGTCGGGAGCTACCTTGCAACACAAGAGTACCCCGACCGTCGCGTATATGTGTCTCAGTTTTAGTTGAGGGGATCTATGAGGACTTGTCCATTCATGAATTGTTCATCCACTCTTGTAGTGGCATAGTATTAGGCCTCCTAAACAAGTAGTTCAGAGTAGAATGGTACCAAATGATGAAGAAGTATAGAGTAGACATGCATAGTATTTCATCCTTGTGGTTGTTTTATCGTAATTGATTTAGATTAACCTTTTGATATTATGATCTTGAGTGTTTCTCCTGTTTGTGGTTATTTGACTAATTGTGTGTTCTCCTCGTTTATCTTATACTATTACATAATTTCTATACTCACCTCTCGTTGTTTGTGTTTATCGTTTGCAATGGACGCAGACGAGTTGCAAGCTGCAAGTGATGACTTATATCATCAGAATGGCGAAAGCCATCTTGTCTTGAAGACTATTGTTATATGTTTTTTTTACTAACGTCTTTTAGTTTGGGAATTCCCGCTCTGATAGTGACAGCGGGTTGGGACTACATTTACATTTATCATTAAACTTATGTACGCGCACTTCAAAAATGATTTTGGATTAATGTGACATGTTCATGATTACGTGATAGTCATTACCTTTAAAAATAAAAATATTTGAAAGTTTATTTATCTATTTTTTTAGAATTTCATTATTTTAAAAATAAAATTTAAAATAAAAAGTTGATATTAGTTTGGGGTTTAGGGTGTCACATAAGGCAATTGTGTTTTGTTTTCTACATGACCAGCCTATCAAAAATCTCTAACTTTCTTCGGTTAAAGAATAATAAATACTTAATGTCTATTTATCCTAAATTTTTGTTTCTACAATTGGTTTCAGAATCCCGCTTTATCAAACTCAAAAGAACATCTCTTTGCAGCCAAATTATTTTCAAAGAATTAGATAGAGTCGAGAAAATTCTTCTTTTGCACAAATAGTTTTTGGAAAAGTGATATTTTGTATCATGTGCTATATTTGCTCATTTTTCTCAAAATCTTGACTTTTGTTAGAGTATAGTTTTTACACGACAACACAAGCGAAAAAAGAGCATAGTTAATCTGATTTTACGGTAGATTATTACATATTTTAATATTTCTTAAAATACTTTTATGATTATTAATACTAAATATAATTTATGGGTTTTATTTGTAGGATGGGTTTATTTGGTTAATCTGATTTTACACTATGGGTTTATTTTTAGCAATAAGTATTTCTTTAAAATAATATCGTAGTTAGAAATGTTAATTTTAATAGATTACTGATTAACATATTAATTTTTGTAGATATTTGGTTCATCAAATATACTATTAACTTTATATTTATTGCTATATTTTATGGTGTAGATATTTTTTTACATAATACTCTTTTTATTTTAGTGGAGTTACCATCTAAGAAATTTTTACAACGAAGTAAAAATTGAATATTGAATATCTTTGTTAAAAAATTAATATATCATTGCAGAAAACTCAACCTATTATTTATTTCTATCTCTTTTAGTGACATTGTAAAATATTTTCAATTAGACATCTAATCAAATTTTACCATATATATTTTGTATAGCGGATTACAAAATAATATTGTGACATATATAAATTAAGAAATCTATTTTTTTTTCCATTAAGCTAAAAGTTAATGAAAATCTAAGTATACAAAAAATAACTTTTAATCTTTTAATATATAATTGTCAATCATGTCATATTCCAAAATTGACAATCATAAACAATTTTCTCATTTAGGGTGTGAAAATGTATTCAAGATGATATTTTTCAATGATTATAAATGGAGAACAACATAGATTTTCAAATCAAACTTACATTTACAAAGAGAAATACAATATTTAGAAGATAAACAAGAACAATGTCAAAGAGTGAGATGAATAATGTCGTTATGATTATGGTCATAATTATGGCAATGAATATGTTTGTTTTTGCTCAAGTAGATGAATCTCTTTCACCAACACCACCTGAAGATATAAATAGTAAAATCGGTGAATTGCTTTGTCTTGGCAAGTGTGGCTTGACATGTACACCTGAATTAAAAAATCCTATATTGTATATAGCTTGTCTTAGAGGTTGTACATTGCAATGCCAAGACAGCCCATCACCTGTTGCATATGATTGTGCTACTAATTGTGCTTATTCGAAGTCCAATACTTTTGGTATGTTTATACTTTCTCTATTTTATTTTATATATTGATATGATGAATCAAGTGAATATTATAAATTAATAGATTTCTTATATTTTGATATTTTATTTTTTCAGATCCACGTAGCACTAATGGAATCGTGAACTCATGCTTAGAAACATGCAAGGACAACTAGTGTATATTACTAGATGCATGTAACACGAAATAAATTTTAAATAAATAAATTTTAAATAAATAAACTTTATGGTGATAATGTCAATTAAGAGATGGGCAGCAAAATATTGAAACATTTTTTTCTTGTGTCTATGTTTTGATACTACCTTGATATCATCTCCAATCTCTTCACCAATCTCTTTACAACAATGATTACCTACCGATCACTTTTCATTAAATGTAATTTGTAATTATATGAAATTTACATGCCAGATATTTGGTGATTTTTATTCAAACTTAATTTAACGCTAACTTTGTTGAAATAATTGATTTCTCCTTATTCAACATAATTATGAAATGACAACCAAATCAAATGGAACATACTTGATTGAATCTTAGCTTTATTAGCGATGCCTGTGAAACTATATTTACTATTTTATGTGTTTATATTACTTTTAGATTTTAGCGGTTTTAGTGTATGCTTTTAATGTTTCCAATACTTATACAAAGGATGACAATTTTTTATCCTTCTCGATGGGAGGTTTATGGTTTGGATTAATAATCGGCACTAAATAAACATTTCATTAAGCTCGCCTTCCCACTTTGAAAGCTTTATCGTGGCCAAATCAAGTTTTCTGTGGGAGTTAATTAACAAGTGAAGCAAAAAGAATGACAAACACAAAAGAGCTTAAGCTTTAAGCAAAAATGACCAGTGCTACATGGTGTTTTATCTTTAATAATGAAAGAGTAAAACCAGTAGAATCGCAAACATGAGACCTAGTGAAACAACAATCAAGTAAAACGAGCCATGATAAATTGTTCATTGAAACATAGACGTAGATGCATACAACAAATAGGATTTCAAAAAGTCGACCAAGTCATGCGTGTTACACGCTAAACCCCAAAATAATATATATATATATATAATAATTTATACTAGATTTAAAAATAAAATAAAAACAATTTACAACGGATAAATAATTTATTTCCAGTGAAATAAAACTTTTTTAACTATTATAGGATATCACATTTCTCATTGTACATATGAAACACTTTAAACTTAATTTCCCAAATAAAAAGGTACAATCTCATTAAATTAGATTTAACTATAATTTCTTGATTTTATTTTTAAAATTACTACCACTAATAAGGTTTTTCTAATTAAATGAGTACAATAAAGTTTATAAATCTTATTCTCAGGATCACATATCAGAGCGGACTTCTTCCAACCTTAAACTTCAAGACTTTCTAATGAACGACCATGTCTTCATAGATCCCCTCAGCCCAACCCAAAAAATATATATGCAACAATCATGGTACTCATGTGTTCCACGGTTGCTCCCGACCTTAGGAAATAACCCACTAATCCACTTAGGAATTTTCCACCAGAGATACCCCCAACGTCTATCAATCTTACTTTAAAGTTCGATTGAAGCCCTCCATTATCAGGCTCATAAAAATAAAATAAAAACAATTTACAACGGATAAATAAATTTTTTTTCCAGTGAAATAAAACTTTTGTAACTATTATAGGATATCACATTTCTCATTGTACATATGAAACACTTTAAACTTAATTTCCTAAATAAAAAGGTAAAATCTTATTAAATTAGATTTAACTATAATTTCTTGATTTTATTTTTAAAATTACTACCACTAATAAGGTTTTTCTAATTAAATGAGTACAATAAAGTTTATAAATCTTATTCTCAGGA
The DNA here is from genome assembly GCF_000331145.2 of Cicer arietinum. Lineage (NCBI taxonomy): Eukaryota > Viridiplantae > Streptophyta > Magnoliopsida > Fabales > Fabaceae > Cicer > Cicer arietinum. Next base: position 41,154,039 of record NC_021164.2, read on the forward strand.
TCACATATCAGAGCGGACTTCTTCCAACCTTAAACTTCAAGACTTTCTAATGAACGACCATGTCTTCATAGATCCCCTCAGCCCAACCCAAAAAATATATATGCAACAATCATGGTACTCATGTGTTCCACGGTTGCTCCCGACCTTAGGAAATAACCCACTAATCCACTTAGGAATTTTCCACCAGAGATACCCCCAACGTCTATCAATCTTACTTTAAAGTTCGATTGAAGCCCTCCATTATCAGGCTCATTTAGTTGTATTTCCCTAAAATTATTGGACTTGTCAAATCCTCCCTATATGATGACAAAATAATTTTCACTTCAAAAATCCCCAAAATCTTGCTCATACTTATTCGCACTATTCACCAAAAGTTATGTCTATGCATATATATGTCATACCATAATATCCATTAGTATACATCATTATATATATATATATATATATATATATTAAAACGTAAGAAATCAAGTCTCAACATTTCGTAAGAAATCAAACAATTAGTACATTCAAGTAAAGTTGTACTTTCATTCAAGTAAATAAGAACACTCAAATACACGTCATCCATTCAAAAGCAATTAGTATAGGATTTCACAAAAATCAAAAGAAATCTTAACAAAAATTAATTCACAATAACTCTATAGGTTTCTAAATCATATTTTAGTCCTCGTTATTACCATTCATATATTCCCAATTAATTATTTACTCAATAAGGCTCAACCTTACGTGCTAAGTCCCCGATGAATCTCTACGAAATACAATATTTGAACTCACCCCACATTATATAGTATACTCATGATATCAAACTTTCTCTCACCTCTTTCCTTAATTGGAGCTTTTACTAGACATAACAATCTCTACGGCAACAACGAATCCAAATAGCTTAACAAGTTCACATTTCCTTCTTTGTAAGAGTGGCGAGCAATAACCAATAAAGACAAAATAAATATACAATGACATTCCCATATATTTCAATTATTAACTATTTGTAATATATCATTGAAAACATATTTTATAATATATATATATATATATATATATATATCGAATTATACGATTAAAATTAATAATAATTATAATTTTTTAGTTAAAAATAATAATATATAGCCAAAATAGAGTTAGAACTCTAAAACATAATTTAATGTTTTAAAAGTTTAAAATAGAGTACTAACATATTAATTAAATAGAATAGTGTAAATTAGGCATAAATCAGATAGACAAGTGTATTATTAATAAAATAGAATTAACCTTTATCAAACAAATAAAACCCTTGTTATAAAACAGAACCATATATTGTTTATTTAAAATTCTAATGTTGTGTCATTGCTAAAAAAATTCACAAATGACTTTTTTAAAACTTAGAATCTGTAAAGGTATAATTCAAACAAAAAAATTTATTGGGACTAAAATCAAAATGAAACATATTTGCAAAGACCAAAAATATATTTAAACCTACTTTCAATCTTCCGTCTCAAAATAACAACTACATGTTCATAATCGTTATTAATATATAAAATATAATATTTAAAGTCAAAACATATTATACCTTCTTAATACAAATATAATTATTGTAATTCATTGTCTAATAAATACGAATAAAGTATTTACACTAACATACATAATAAATATAAATTAAAAATTATTAAAGTTTATTGAATGTTAAGTTAAATATGTAAAAATAAAAATAAAGAATACTAAAAGTAATAACAATAGACGATATTAATTTTTTGAAAAAGCACCCATAAATTCATGTGCATGTCTGAATGCCCACATAGATGAAGAAAAAAACAAGGTATTGTATAGACCCTAGAGTTCAAACTCTAAAAACTAACGTAACCTCAATTAAAGAATCATAAACTCATATATTAGTATAAAAACAATATATATTGGTCAACCATTTTTCTATTTTCACAATTAAAATTAATGGTTGATTTTGTTTTGTATTTGTTAATTAATATCGGTGGTGTGCTAACAAAATTTCATAGAAAAATTTATAAATTAATTAATTATAAATACGAAAGTATTATAATAATTTAATCTTTTACTATTTATACAACAACCTCATTTTTACAATATTGTGTCATTTTATTAAAATATTGTCACATCAACAAAAATCTCATTTGGCTCATCTAAAAGTACTATTTCATCATCTCTCTTCCATCATCTTTATTATTCTACTTCAAATTTGCTTTAACACATTTTTTTTATGGTTTTAATTTCAATTAAAATATTGGTCCTTGTAAACTCTTCTGAAGTTTTAATTTTAATTTCTATGCTCTTGTTTATTTGGAAAATGGAAGACACTGGCACATATACTTTGGTCTCCATTTTTCTATTATAATTTTTGTTAGATTGATTGTCGAAATTTTTTTAATTGCTTGCATCTAATTTTTGTTTCTTGGTATGTTTATTTTACGTGCTTTTAGAAAAGAAAAACATGTGGGAATTTTTTATATTTTTTAATGTTACATCTTTGAGTTTTAATTCTATTTATAATTATAATATATTCTGATATATTTATGGTCAACTCTTGTGTGTATAGACATTTGGTGCAAATACATCAACGTTTTTTTACCATATTGTACTTATATTTTATTACCGAGTATGTTATGTGTCATCCAATATATTTTTCAAATATATGCCATAAATATGTTTTTAATAGATAAGTTATGGAATATTATACGATGACCACAATACTATCATTCTCACCTCATCTTTAGAAAGTCAAATAGGGTAGCATTTACCTCTCTAAGTGTAGCAGATAATTATGTAATTTTGCTCGGATGATAAATAATAAATACTTAATGTCTATATATCCTACTATTTTGTTTCTACAATTGTTTTCAGAAATCCATTTAACAACTCAAAAGGAAATCTCATTGCAGCCTAATTATTTTCAAAGAAGTAGATAAAGTTGAATAATTCTTCTTTTGCACAAATAATTTTTGAACATGTGGTATTTTATATCATATACTACCTATTTGGTCATTTGACTCAAAATCTTTATTGTTGTTAGAGTATTGTTTTTGCAAACATATTTTATTTCATCTACGACATGAAAGTATAATGGCTCCTCAAAAGACAAAATTGTCCATATTCAGCTTTATAGTAGTGTTGTGTCTTCGGGGATTTAGAACCATGTCTTCTTTAATAAATAAAAGAATAATGCTTAATTATTTAGATTCAAAAATTATTTGCTATTTTTTCTTTTTATGATGTTTTATGTTGTCAATTTTTTTAAAATACTACCTACTTCAAGTTTTTACATTTGTTTTACTTTTATTCACCCGTACATACATGAGTTCTTTGTGAAAATTTTCAAGTCAGGTTGTATACTCGTATCATACTTACATCATTGGAATTTAGATTTTCCATTTCTTTGATATTGTAGAATGAAATGAATACTAAATGAAAAAATTGTAATCAAATTTTTCTAACAATATTTCGACTATAGATTTAGATGTGTTCTTCCACTTTTTCTTATAATACTTTTCTATTAAGAGAGCAACTAGAGTTAATAAAAATAATATTTTTCACTGAATCAGTAAACTTTGTTTCCAAAGGTATCATAACATAGTATGGTCCAAATAAATGAGTCTTGCAGATTTCAAAAACAAAGAACTTGCACATATCACTTTACTTAATTTAATATATTTATTTATTTTTGACATGCTTGTTTATGTTATTTCATAGTTCCTGTTATTAGTATTTCTTAATACTACATACAATATTATTATTAACGTATTTTTTTAAGCATATCATATTGAGTTTAAATAAATAGTTAAATTTAAATGTCTGATAAGTAAGCAATTAATGTTGATTAACGAAACCACAATTTCTGCTCATTACCGTGTGAGTAATTGTCGGTAAGGACAAAATAAAACAACATATATTATTCCCTCGCAAGTTTAGTATATACCCTCTCCTCAAGATAAACAGTATGTACCCTAATTATATATCATGAAACGCACTACAACTTAAATCTTGTTTTACATCATAGAGTCTAATTTAGTTTCACATCTAAAGAGTTTAGTTCATTTTAATTATAATATAATATTGAATGTGGGCATTAATAATCTGTAACTAAATAAATATTAGTACATGCATTCATGATTAGTTCCTTTTATCTTGTTTAGTTATACACATAAACACGCTATATTTAGCCCCTTTTTAATCCTATTTAGTTATACATGATATATATTAAGTTCCCTTTATCCTATTTAATTTTAAACAAAATCTGACTATAGTAATTTGTATGTTTTAACCATATTAAATATTTTTTTTGGATTGTAGTACAAATAGTAGATAATTTATTTATTTACTTATTTAATTATTTATTTAGATAATCAATTTATTTATTTATTTATTTGGATAATTTATTTATTTAATTATTTACTTTTTTTTATTTTTTTATTTATTTAGATAATCTATTAATTTTTATTATTTACTTATTTTTTTTATTCATTTATTTATAGTAACTAATTATTTGTATTTGGTGGTTGTGTGGCTATAACTCTCTCGCGGATTATTAGAGACGACGACCAACAAAGAGAGGAACCGTTAGCATGTCAGATTCATTGGACGAAATCTTCAGTCGAGGTAAGGGGTGAGAGGAGGTTCGACTTTATGAGTATAAAATAACGTGGGATGAACGGGAATACCGAAATTCCCAGATATTCATCTGGGGCTTACTACGTATGGTTGAACTCTGTTGAGTAATAATAATTAATTAACAATATATGAATGGTAATAGTGAGGACTAAAATATAATTTAGAAACCAATAGAATTGTAGTGAATTAATTTATATTAAGATTGCGTGTTATTTGACTTATGAAACCTATACTAATTGTTATTGTATGAATGATATGTATTTGAGTGTTCTTGTCTATTTGATTGAAATTTTGATGTTACTTCAAAGTGCACCTAATTGATTCCTTATTATGTGATTGATGAGACTGGATTGTGATATGTAGTAGTGTAAATCAAATATTTGGATTTTATGTGATTGATTGATATAACTATATATAATGATGAATATTGTGAAGTCAAACTGAAACTTATTGAGTTGTGATGATCAAGTAAGTCTGAGATATGTGTTGTAGATTTTGAAGTTAGGATTATTTTTTCATCATATAGGGATGGTTTGACAAACCTAGTGATTCAGGGAAGTACAACTGAATGAGCCTGATCGTGGAGGGCTACAGTCAAACTGTAAGGTAAGACTTGCAGATCTTGGGGGTACCTCTAGTGGGGAATTCCTAAGTGGATTAGTGGTTTATTCCCTAATGTGTCTCGGGTTGAGTTGAGGGGATCTATGAGGACTTGGCAATTCATGAATTGTTCATCCACTCTTGTGGTGGCATAGTATCAGGCCTCCTAACCAAGTACTTCAGAGTAGAATGGTACCAAATGATGAAGAAGAATAGAGTATAGGACATGCATAACATTTAATCCTTGTGGTAGTTTTATTGTGATTGATTTAGATTAACCTTTGATATTACGATCTTGAGTGTTTCTCCTGTTTGTGCTTATTTGACTAATTGCTTGTTCTCCTCGTTTATCTTATACTATTACATAACTTTGATACTCACCCCTTGTTGTTTGTGTTTGGCGTTTGCGATGGACGTAGACGAGTTGCAAGCTGCAGGTGATGACTTGTACCATCAGAATGACAGAAGCCATCTTGTCTTGAAGACTTTTACTATATGTTTTTTTTATTAACATCTTTTAGTTTGGGAATTCCCGCTCTGATAGTGACAGCGGGTTGGGACTACATTTACATTTATCATTAAACTTATGTACGCGTGCTTCAAAAATGATTTTGTTTACTACTGTTATGATTTCGAGTTGTAAAGTTTGACCAAAATTTAGGATTAATGTGACATGTTCATGATTACGTGATACTCCTTACCTTTAAAAATAAAAATGTTTGAAAGTTTATTTATTTATTTTTTTAAAATTTCATTATTTTAAAAATAAAATTTAAAATAAAAAGTTGATATTAATTTGGGGTTTAGAGTGTCACATTTGGAAAGTCAAATAGGATAACACTTCTCTAAGTGTAGAGATAAATCTCTAACTTTCTTCGGTTAAAGAATAATAAATACTTAATGTCTATTTATCCCATTTTTTTGTTTCTACAATTGTTTTCAGAATCCCGCTTTATCAAACTCAAAAAAACATCTCTTTGTAGCCAAATTATTTTCAAAGAATTAGATAGAGTCAATAAAATTCTTCTTTTGCACAAATAGTTTTTGAAAAAGTGATATTTTGTATCATATGCTATATTTGCTCCTTTTTCCCAAAATCTTGATTGTTGTTAGAGTATAGTTTTTACACGACAACACAAGCAAAAAAGAGCATAGTTAATCTGATTTTACGGTAGATTATTACATATTTCAATATTTCTTAAAATACTTTTATGATTATTAATACTAAATATAATTTAAGGGTATTATTTGTAGGATGGGTTTATTTTGTTAATCTTATTTAACACTATGGGTTTATTTTTGGCAATAAGTATTTCTTTTAAATAATATCGTAGTTAGAAATGTAAATTTTAATAGATTACTGATTAAAGTATTAATTTTAATAGATATTTGGTTAATCAAATAGACTATTAATGATTAATGATTAACATACTATTAACTTTATATTTATTGCTATATTTTATGGTGTAGATATTTTTTTACATAATACTCTTTTTATTTTAGTGGAGTTACCATCTAAGAAATTTTTACAACAAAGTAAAAATTGAATATTGAATATCTTTGTTAAAAAATTAATATATCAATACAGAAAACTCAGCCTATAATTTATTTCTATCTCTTTTAGTGACATTGTAAAATATTTTCATTTAGACATCTAATCAAATTTGACCATATATATTTTGTATAGCGGATTACAAAAAAATAATATTGTGACATATGTAAATTAAGAAATCTATTTTTTTTTCTTTCCATTAAGCTAAAAGTTAATGAAAATCTAAGTGTACCAAAAAAATAACTTTTAATCTTTTAATATATAATTGTCAATCATGTCATATTCCAAAATTGACAATCATAAACAATTTTCTCATTTAGGGTGTAAAAATGTATTCAAGTAGATATTTTTCAATGATTATAAATGGAGAACAACATAAATTGTCAAATCAAACTTCCATTTACAAAGAGAAATACAATATTTAGAAGATAAACAAGAACAATGTCAAAGTGAGATGAAAAATGTCGTTATGATTATGGTCATAATTATGACAATGAATATGTTTGTTTTTGCTCAAGTCGATGAATCTCCTTCACCAACACCACCTGAAGATATAGATAGCAAAATCGGTGAATTGCTTTGTCTTGGCAAGTGTGGCTTGACATGTACACCTGAATTAAAAAATCCTATATTGTATATAGCTTGTCTTACCGGTTGTACATTGCAATGCCAAGACAACCCATCACCTGTTGCATATGATTGTGCTACTAATTGTGCTTATTCGAAGTCCAATACTTTTGGTATGTTTATACTTTCTCTATTTTATTTTATATATTGATATGATGAATCAAGCGAATATTACAAATTAATAGAGCTGACTTAAAAAATGATTTCTTATATTTTGATATTTTATTTTTTCAGATCCACGTAGCACTAATGGAATCGTGAACTCATGCTTAGAAACATGTAAGGACAACTAGTGTATATTACTAGATGCATGTAACACGAAATAAATTTTAAATAAATAAACGTTATGGTGATAATGTCAATTAAGAGATGGGCAGCAAAATATTGAAACATTTTTTTCTTGTGTCTATGTTTTGATAGTACCTTGATATTTACATGCCAGATATTTGGTGATTTTTATTGAAACTTGGTTTAATGCTAACTTTGTTGAAATACTTGATTTAACGCTAACTTTGTATAAATCGTATTCTCAGGATCACATATCAGAGCAGACTTTTTCCAAACTTAAACTTCAAGACTTTCTAAACTATAATAATTGGGATTTCGCAAACGAAGGGCCAAACCAGTCAAACTCAAACAATAAAGGAAGTGAATTTTGAAATCATGTAATAGTATAAGATAACTGATAATAACATGCAAATAATTGAAATGGCACAATATCACATCATGCCATAACATTCAAAATCTTCAAGAACGTAATACCGTAGGTTAAACCAACTCAATCACAATGAAATAGTAACAAAGATGCAAGTTTTGCATGTTTGATACTCTATACTTCTTCATCGTTTAGTACCATTCTACTCCACAATATTTAGTTAGGAGGCTTCATACTATGCTACCACTTGAGTGGTCAGAAAACTCATGAACGACCATGTCTTTATAGATCCCCTCAGCCCAACCCAAAAAATATATATGCAACAATCATGGTACTCATGTGTTCCACGGTTGCTCCCGACCTTACGAAATAACCCAATAATCCACTTAGGAATTTTCCACCAGAGATACCTCCAACGTCTATCAATCTTACCTTAAAGTTTGATCGTAGCCCTTCATGATCAGGCTCATTTAGTTGTATTTCTTTAGAATTATTGGACTTGTCAAATCCTCCCTATATGATGACAAAATAATCTTCACTTCAAAAATCCCCAAAATCATGCTCACACTTATTCGATAATCACAACTCGACAACTCTCGGTATAAATTCACACTATTCACCAAAAGTTATGTCTATGCATATATATGTCATACCATAATATCCATTAGAATTTAAATCATTATATATATATATATATATATTATTAAGTAATACTATATTTATCTAAATATTTATATACTAAATATGTATAAATAATTATTTTTTAAAACAATATATAATATTTCCTAAAATAATATAGGATTTAATTCATATACATTATGAGCGTAAAGAGTTTTTACATTGTTAATCAATCAGAGTCGTTAGATCATTAGAAATATTTGACTTTTATCATAATAACCTATTTAAGATCAACTTCCATTGGAATGTGATCGTAAAAATATATATATATTAAAATGAAAGAAATCAAGTTTCAACATTTCGTAAGCATCAACCACATTGAACAATGAATTTCTGTCAATTACAATGTAAGAAATCAAACAATTAGTACATTCAAGTAAATTCGTACTTTCATTCAAGTAAATAAGAACATGTTGGTACCAGTGACCTCAGTTTTACAGAAAAAGTTTAGCGCAATCTTTTAAAAATTATTCCACAAGATTGATAATCAATTCAACAAAAGAACCTTTTATTGAACTAATGATCAATCACGGTCCCAAGGAGTTGGTTCTAATCGAAGGTTCTCGCTTATATGTATTGGCACATAATTTGTCAAGATTATACAATAATAGTTCTATAGATCAATCAAGATTGCATGCATGTCAAACAATATTAATCATACAAACATAAAATGCAAATAATAAAGAGTAAGGGTTAGAGAAGATTGCACCGAGGTTTATCCTAGTTCAGTTGTCAATAAGACAACCTACATCCAGTCCTGACAATCCAACTGGATTTCAGTTTTTCTTCAATAGAAAGAATTGAGACAGTTTTACAGATTTTCAGTTTCCTCGAAACATATCTATCTAACTCATATCTCTTTCCTATTGCTTAACCCCTTGATCCTTGCAGCCACTCGTCAGACTCACACAAGATCAAGTACAACTCCTTCTTGATGATTCCAACATCAACGAAGATCGCCACCAGTTTCTAGCTGGATTTTTATCAACCCATTTGATCCTTGCAGTCACTCGTCAGACTTACACAAGATCAAAGTACAACTCCTTCTTGATGATCCTTTCACCCAAGAAGATCGCCACCAGTTTCTAGCTGGATTTTTCAACGTCGTTTCTTTACAAAGTAATTGTTACAACCAAAGTAAAAGAAGTACAAAAATGTCTTCAATCTCTATCAATGTATCTCACACAATGTATCTCACACAAGAAGTACATTGTCTTTTTCTCTCAAGAATTCTTTTTCAGCTCTCTTAATGATTATGAATAATCTTTGGGTCTTGATCTGAAAAAGCAATATCAAAATGTTATCAAAAAGTTCTTAAGAGTTCTTCAGTGTTCTGAAGTATATTCAAGTATATTGATCAGTGTTATGATAATTTTGTTATTGAGAGAATGATTGAAAAGCTGTTTATATAGTTTTTGAAAAACAACTACTAAATCGATTTACCAATCGATTCATTAAAGTTATACAACGGCTTAATCGATTTGCCAATCGATTCTCGCAAGTCTTGTTTTTCTTGAATCTTGAAACTATACAAACCAATCGATTTCCCAATCAATTCTTTAAAGCACTTTTCAGAATAAATCGATTTACAAATACACATAATCGATTTGGTCACAAACTAAGAGTTCCCTGTGATTTCAAATAATTGTTCCAATCGATTTGCCAATCGATTGTGTTTAAAACAGGAACTTAGCAAATATCAAGTTAATCGCAGTGCCAATCGATTTGGTAGTATTTGCCTGAAAAGTTCTTACCAGATGTTTAGTTCAATCGATTTCCCAATCGATTGATACCAAACTTAACATGATTGAAATTCTCACAATAGATTGTCCAATCGATTGTGTTTGTCACAGGCCATGTTACTTTTGAAAGTTTTATTTGCGTAATCGATTCGTCAATCGATTAGCCTAGAAAATGAATTGTCCCTGTGACATTCCCAATCGATTTTCCAATCGATTTATTTCAATCAGTTTTACTTTGTGATGTGCACAATCAATTTGCCAATCGATTAGTATGTAAAACAGGTTGCCACTGACTTGCACAATTTTTATCACTGATTGTGCCAGTCGATTGCCTAATCGATTGTGTAACCACAAAACACAAATTTCCTTACAACCCTTTTATGAAATCGATTGCCTAATCGATTTCCTCAGTAGATTTGTTGATTTCTTGAGTTCCAAGCAATTGTCTCAAGTATGTAGGGTTGAGTTGTTGTTCCTGAAATCTTGCTCAATTAAAATGTTAGATTTATCATATGATGTATGAACATTGTATGTTTGTTAATTATGTCAAAACTAGGATTAAGAGGACTAAAGTCCAACAATCTCCCCCTTTTTGCATAAGTGACAATCATACAATTTTAGCTTGAGTTGAGCATTTCAAGATATAATATTAACAACAAAAGTAGTTTCATAGCATCATATGTACCAGTATCAGATCATAAAACAGATCATAAAATCAGAATATCAGAGTATAAGTACACATGCTATATTTAACAACATCAGAGTCATTTCAAATAAGTCATTATCAGTCATCAGAGTAAAACAGTAAAATAGTAAAATAGCACAGCAGTATAAGCATCAGAGTAAAAATACAAGTTATAAACAAACAGGTTATAAGCAAGATATAATTTCTCTGAATAAAACAAGTTATAATTTCTCTCCCCCTTTGTCAGTTAATGCAAAAAGCAGTAAAATGGAGAGAGTATTAAAACAAGTTTTCCTCCCCCTATGTTAGTAAACATATGAACTGGGGAAATTAATGATAAAAAGAAATTTATCAGAGCATAAACATATGCAGAGTATCAGAGCGAAAACGATATGCAGATGAACATAGTATGACAATGTATATCAGAGAATAATGAATGAACTTGCTTATATATCATATAAAAACAAACAAAACATCAAAGCAGCAAAAACAAGACATCACAACAAGGAATTTAAAAACCTAATCTCCTAAACTGGGCTGGTCCTCACTATTATCTAATGGAGAGGTAGAGACCGCTGTATTACCCTCAGCAGGTGTCTCCTCACCTTGAGTCGCAGAACGATCTAGGGGAGTTGGATTTGGTTCCTCTGTTGCTTGTCGACCAATGTCCGCTATGTCTTCAAATGATAGCTTGAGGCCTAGATGCGCTTGAATTGCATCAACATCCTGAACAACTGAATTCAGGGATGTTTGGAGAGTCTTCAGATTTGCTTCCATTCTGGCATGTGACTCTAGCATCTTGGCATTGTGAGCCATCTGAGCTTCCATGAATTCCAGCAATTTTGCTACATATGCAAGAGGATCTGCCACTGGTTCAGAAGCTTGTGGAGGAGTTGGCTCAACATTTGGCATTGGCCTTATCCAAATGTCATTCACTCTCTTCAATTTCATCTGATTTACAATTGCTTCGCCAAAAATGAGAGTTGTCTTGGAAGATTCTTCATTGACCAGAGAAACTTTGAAGTGTTTCAGAATCTTTGTAATCAGTTGAGGATATGGCAATACTAGCTTGCTCTGAGAAGCTTCCAGCATGTGCCTTAGCACAATCCATGCTCAGCTCATCTTGAGCTCCATGGATAATCCCCATAGCAGTAGAATATCTAAATTTTGAACTACTGCATGATTACCTGATCGTGGTACAAGCATCCGGGTCAGCGTATACATAAGCATCCTGTGATGTACCTTCATTTGACCGATTGGCAGTGAAATCGTTTCGACAAACCCATCAATCATCAGATCTTTAACAGCTGTATGCATATCCAGTGATGTTTCCCATCCTTCGTCAGCTTTAACCTGTGCTTTGAATCCGTCATCAGTTAGCTTGAATGTTGAGTAGAATTCCCTTATCAGTCTTGGATAAGAATCAAGTGAAGATGATAGAAAGCCTTCAAGACCATGAAATCTCAAATGATCTTGGAAAGTAAAACCGTCTGAATCGAAATACCCAAAATCCAGAGTCCTTGCCTCATGGATTTTTCTCTTAAGAAATTCTGATGGAATGGTAGGTTCTACATCTTTATCCTTAGATGCAGGAGCTTTCTTAGGTGGGGGTAAAGAAACTGGTTTCTTCTTCTTCTGAGAAATTTCCTTCATAGCGTCAGCCAAAAGCTTCTCAGTGGGTGGCTCCTTTCTTTTCTTAGATTTCTCTTGATTAACAGCAGGTGCCTTGCCTTTGTCCTTGGCAAGAATCTTATGTGTAGGAATCAGAATCCTTTTAGACAAAGTAGGTGGAGGTGAAGGGGTTCTGCTTGATGAAGATGAAGGTGAGGGAGTTCTTGCTTGGGTTTGCTTAACACGTGCCATGATCGTAATTTGAAGTAGTTTGAATGTAGATTGTAACAGAGAACAATTGCAGAGACAGAGCAAAGAGATGAAGCAGAGAAAATAGTGAAATCTGGAGAAATGCAGTGCAGAAATCGATTGATAACTGTTCCTATTTAAACCCTTAAATGTGTAAATCGATTCCCAAATCGATTAGGTTACCGTTGCTGAGAATCCTCAATCAATTTAGTAATTATTACATCCAACGGCTAGTCACAACGGTCATATTGTAAATCGATTCCTAAGTCGATTTCCAGATTTACGTAATCGATGTCCAAATCGATTTCGTAAGGTGAACAGGTGAACTAGTCGATTTCCCAATCGACGCTCGGGCAAGTTAAAAAAAAAAATTCTTAACTTTGAATTCTGGGGCCAAAGCAATCGATTCCCAAATCGATTCTTTAAACTAAAAACAAAGCTTAAAATCGATTACCCAATCGATTTAACTGGAAAAGCTTTCAAGCATCAGAAACTTCCTTTTTGATTATTGCAGTTGACTCATTTCCTGTGTCATCAATACCACTTATTTGACAAATTTTTCTTCCTTTAATGTCAAAGACAAGAATTTAGACTTGTCTCCTGTTATGTGCTTTGATCATCCGCTATCTAAATACCAAGAAAGCTTAGTGGATGTCAAGCACACCTGCAAAACATGCTTAAAAATTGATTTGAGGTACCCAATTTAAGTTGGGTCCTGGGGGGTTAGTTTCAAAATAATGTGTCTTTGCTATCCAAATCTGTTTCCATCCTCTATTTGCTAGTTTTTTAAATTTGCAATTTGAAACAAAATGTCTTTTTCTGCAACAGAAATGACATGAACCAGCAAAAGATGAATGTTTATTTGGCTTAGTAAAGATATCATACATATTCCTTGAACTACCAGATTTTTGACTATGTTCGAAATTTCTGTTTTGCATATAACCAATACCATATCTGGTGTTATTATGAACATGTTTATTTGGGTTATATCCAAGACCAGATCTTTCATTAACATGTCTCTAGTTGCTAAGTATATCATTCAGTTTATCTTTACTACTAGCAAACTTCAATAAATCAAACTGTAATGATGCAACATGTTTTTCAAGTTCAATGCATCTTGCAGATTTGTCATGTGAATCCTTTTTCAGTTGTTCATACAAGTTTTCAATTTCTTTATGATCATTTTTCATTTGTTCACAAATTAAACATTGTTTTTCAAGCATTTTCTTTGTACTCATGAACTATTTCATAGACTTCACATACTCATCATGCAGTTCATTGAATGCTTCATGTAGCTCATCATAAGAGGGATTAGATTGTGAACTAACCTCATTTTCTGATTCTGAGTCGGTATTTGCCATAAGACATAGATTTGCTTCTTCTGAGGAAGTAGATGATTCTTCGTTGTCACTCCATGCAATATATGCTCTTCTGGTTTTGTGAGCTAGTTCCTTGTCTTTAGTCCTATTTTTGTCTTGCACCTTGTGACACTCAGACTTTATATGATCTGTTCTACCACATTCATAACAGTTGATTGTCTTGTTGTCACTAGTTTTAGAACTTGATGGCTTTCTGAACTTGTTGTCTTTCTTCTTCAGAAATTTTTTAAACTTCTTGACAAGTAAACCAATCTCAGGCTCTTCATTAGTCTCACTGCTTGACTCATCTGAGCAACTATCTTGTTCAGGTTTTGATTGGTGCGTTTGGGCTTTCAAAGACAGTCATTTCTGTTTCCTGATATCATGCTCTGACTCATCTAGTCTATGCAACTCCATTTCGTGCTCCCTTAGCTTTCCAAACAGTGCTGCGATGGTCATTTTTGCCAGATCTTTTGACTTAGCAATATCTGTTATTTTGGGCTGCCATTCCCTTGTTAAACTTCTCATGATTTTTCCAATCTGCTGCTCATTATCTACATGTTTTCCCAGGGCGTGAAGGTTGTTGATGATGTGTGTAAACCTAGTATGTAGATCACTGATTGATTCATCTTTCTTCATGTTAAACAATTCGTATTCATGCATAAGTGTATTAACATGAGCTCTTTTCACGTCTGTGGTACCTTCATGTGTTTCCTGAAGAATGTCCCACATTTTTTTTGCTGACTTGCAGTTTGACACCCTAAAGAATTCTTCTGCACACAAAGCAGATATTATAATATTCTTTGCCTTAGCATTATAACCAACTTTCTTTTTGTCATCATCAGACCATTCAGATCTTGGTTTGATGATGATGGATGGATGATCCCTCAGTGCCTGCAAGTTTAGGCATGTAGGGGCCATTCTCCACTGCCTCTAAGATGTCCAGCCCACATGCTTCCAGAAAGATGAGCATCCTCTCTTTCCAGTACATGTATTCTGTACCATTAAAGGCAGGGGGCCTTACAAGTGAGGCACCTTCTCCTAGAAAACCAATTGAGGCCATGAACTTTTACGAGAATTACTCTAAAAAAGGTTGGCTCTGATACCAATTGTTGGTACCAGTGACCTCAGTTTTACAGAAAAAGTTTAGCGCAATCTTTTAAAAATTATTCCACAAGATTGATAATCAATTCAACAAAAGAACCTTTTATTGAACTAATGATCAATCACGGTCCCAAGGAGTTGGTTCTAATCGAAGGTTCTCGCTTATATGTATTGGCACATAATTTGTCAAGATTACACAATAATAGTTCTATAGATCAATCAAGATGCATGCATGTCAAACAATATTAATCATACAAACATAAAATGCAAATAATAAAGAGTAAGGGTTAGAGAAGATTGCACTGAGGTTTATCCTGGTTCAGTTGTCAATAAGACAACCTACATCCAGTCCTGACAATCCAACTGGATTTCAGCTTTTCTTCAATAGAAAGAATTGAGACAGTTTTACAGATTTTCAGTTTCCTCGAAACATATCTATCTAACTTATATCTCTTTCCTATTGCTTAACCCCTTGATCCTTGCAGCCACTCGTCAGACTCACACAAGATCAAGTACAGCTCCTTCTTGATGATTCCAACATCAACGAAGATCGCCACCAGTTTCTAGCTGGATTTTTATCAACCCCTTTGATCCTTGCAGTCACTCGTCAGACTAACACAAGATCAAAGTACAGCTCCTTCTTGATGATCCTTTCACCCAAGAAGATCGCCACCAGTTTCTAGCTAGATTTTTCAACGTCGTTTCTTTACAAAGTAATTGTTACAACCAAAGTAAAAGAAGTACAAAAATGTCTTCAATCTCTATCAATGTATCTCACACAATGTATCTCACACAAAAAGTACATTGTCTTTTTCTCTCAAGAATTCTTTTTCAGCTCTCTTAATGATTATGAATAATCTTTGGGTCTTGATCTGAAAAAGCAATATCCAAATGTTATCAAAATGTTCTTAAGAGTTCTTCAGTGTTCTGAAGTATATTCAAGTATATTGATCAGTGTTAGGATAATTCTGTTATTGAGAGAATGATTGAAAAGTTGTTTATATTGTTTCTGAAAAACAACTACTAAATCGATTTACCAATCGATTCATTAAAGTTATACAACGGCTTAATCGATTTGCCAATCGATTCTCGCAAGTCTTGTTTTTCTTGAATCTTGAAACGATACAAACCAATCGATTCTTTAAAGCACTTTTCAGAATATATCGATTTACAAATACACATAATCGATTTGGTCACAAACTAAGAGTTCCCTGTGATTTCAAATAATTGTTCTAATCGATTTGCCAATCGATTGTGTTTAAAACAGGAACTTAGCAAATATCAAGTTAATCGCAGTGCCAATCGATTTGGTAGTATTTGCCTGAAAAGTTCTTACCAGATGTTTAGTTCAATCGATTTCCCAATCAATTGATACCAAACTTAACATGATTGAAATTCTCACAATAGATTGTCCAATCGATTGTGTTTGTCCCAGGCCATGTTACTTTTGAAAGTTTTATTTGCGTAATCGATTCGTCAATCGATTAGCCTAGAAAATGAATTGTCCCTGTAACATTCCCAATCAATTTATTTCAATCAGTTTTACTTTGTGATGTGCACAATCGATTTGCCAATCGATTAGTATGTAAAACAGGTTGCTACTGACTTGCACAATTTTTATCACTGATTGTGCCAGTCGATTGCCTAATCGATTTCCTCAGTAGATTTGTTGATTTCTTGAGTTCCAAGCAATTGTCTCAAGTATGTAGGGTTGAGTTGTTGTTCCTGAAATCTTGCTCAATTAAAATGTTAGATTTATGTATGAACATTGTATGTTTGTTAATTATGTCAAAACTAGGATTAAGAGGACTAAAGTCCAACAGAACATTCAAACACACGTCATCCATTCAAAAACAATTAGTATAAGATTTCACAAAAATCAAAAGAAATCTTAACAAAAATTAATTCACAATAACTCTAGGTTTCTAAATCATATTTTAGTCCTCATTATTACCATTCATATATTCCCAATTAATTATTTACTCAATAAGGCTCAACCTTACGTGGTAAGTCCCAGATGAATCTTTACGAATTACGATATTTCAACTCATCCCACATTATATAGTATACTCATGATATCAAACCTTCTCTCACCTCTTACCTTAATTGGAGCTCTTACTAGACATAACAATCTCTACGGCAACAACGAATCCAAATAGCTTAACAAGTTCACATCTCCTTCTTTGAAAGAGTGGCGAGCAATAACCAATAAAGACAAAATAAATATGCAATAAAAATCCCATATATTTCAATTATTAACTATTTGTAATATTTTATCAAAAACATATTTTATAATATATTTATATATATATATATATATATATCGAATTATACGATTAAAATCAATAATAATTATAATTTTTTAGTTAAAAATAAAAATATATAGCCTAAATAGAGTTAGAACTCTAAAACATAATTTTATGTTTTCAAATTTAAAAATAGAGTACTAAGATATTAATTAAATGGAATAGTGTAAATTAGGCATAAATCAGATAGACAAGTGTATTATTAATAAAATATAATTAACCTTTATCAAACAAATAAAACCCTTGTTATAAAACTTAACCATATATAGTTTATGAGTATAAAAATACGTGGGATGAACGGGAATACCCAAATTCTCAGATATTCATCCGGGGCTTACTACGTACGGTTGAACCCTATTGAGTAATAATAAGTAATTAACAATATATGAATGGTAAAACTGAGGACTAAAATATAATTTAGAAACCAATAGAATTGTTGTGAATTAGTTTATAATAAGATTGCATGTTATTTGATTTATGAAACCTATACTAATTGTTATTGTATGAATGATATGTATTTTAGTGTTATTGTCTACTTGATTGAAATTCTGATGTTACTTGAAAGTGCACCTAATTGATTCTTTATTATGTGATTGAAAAGACTGGACTGTGTATTGTGAGTAGTTTAAATCAAATATTGGGATTTTATGTGATTGATTGATATAACTATATATAATGATGAATATTGTGAAGTCAAACTGAAACTTATTGAGTTATGATGATCGAGTAAGTCTGAGATATGTGTTGTAGATTTTGGAGTTAGGATTATTTTGTCATCATATAGGGAGGGTTTGACAAACCTAGTGATTTTTGGAAGTACAACTGAATGTGCCTGGTTGTGGAGGGATACAGTCAAACTATAAGGTAAGACTGATAGACCTTGGGGGTACCTGTAACACCCCGTTTTTCAAAGCGAGGGTATATTTTTTTTTGAAAGAGATTAAAATAAAACAAAGATTTAAATAAGGTAAAATACTTTTGGATAAATATTTAAGTCGTAACACAACGACAATTAAGTCAACAGAATTTACAAGCAGCGGAATCGTTTTTGAAATACGAATCCAAAGTATTTACATTTCAAAAGGTGGTACATAGACCCCATCGTAATAAAATGTCAAACAGATAATATCAGTATAGGTACAGTTTTCCAGATTAAGGTAACAACAACCCAAAAAGAAAGACGTCAAGTCCCTATACATCAACCTAATCTGATCATTCTACCAAAAACTATACACCCTGAGTGATCTCCACGCGCCCCGTGAGATCCTCCTACATAGCTCCCGTCAAGCATTCCCATCCGTAGGGTAGGAACTAGTAGGATCGTCCTGACTCTCATCTGAGGGCCAAGCCCAGATTTCCACAATAGTTGTAAAGGGTCACCAACCGAAATTAACAGATAACACATAACATTTAAGTTTTAAATGCACAAAATAACCTTTGAACTAAGCATGCACCTTAAAAGGATTTCTCATATGCTAAAAGTTCATATAATGCATGCAAAATAAAAATGAAAGCAAAATAAGTCTTAAATCAATCAGGCAATAAACCACTGGCCAATCCATTGATGAACCAATTGAACAATCGATCATCTAACTCAAAATCAGAAATTTCACTGTGCCAATCGATTGGGAAATCGATTTGGTTGAAGGTTTTTAGGAAAAAAACTGAACTCTATAACAGATAACACATAACATTTAAGTTTTAAATGCACAAAATAACCTTTCAACTAAGCATGCACCTTAAAAGGATTTCTCATATGCTAAAAGTTCATATAATGCTTGCAAAATAAAAATGAAGGCAAAATAAGTCTTAAATCAATCAGGCAATAAACCACTGGCCAATCCATTGATGAACCAATTGAACAATCGATCATCTAACTCAAAATCAGAAATTTCACTGTGCCAATCGATTGGGAAATCGATTTGGTTGAAGGTTTTTAGAAAAAACTGAACTCTGGGCTTAATTCAATCGATTGGGAAATCGATTGAATGAGTAACTGAGCCCCCGAATCAAAGCCAATCGATTTCCAAATCGATTAGGTCAAATATGGCTGAGCTCCCGACTTAAGGGCCAATCGATTGCCAAATCGATTTCTTAGATGATTTAGCAAAACGGATTACAAAATCGATTGGCAAATCGATTTTGTCAATTTAGCCAAGTCCCTGTTAACCTATAAATCGATTGGGAAATCGATTTCCCTGATTGTTTTCCCAAAATTCATGAACTAACTCAAAATCATTCCTACTCAAGTCCACAACTTAACACTTAGCAATTTCTACGCGATCACCACGACAAATTGGGTTTCGAATTAGTTTTTACAATCCATCACACTTACACACAAAATCAATACATAACACTTAGCGATTTCAACATAATTACCACGACGACTCAAAGTCAAAACACTCAATCATAAACTCGAATCAAACACGACTCGCGTGCCAAGCACCCTAATGCAA
>NC_021164.2:41174974-41180525 GCF_000331145.2 Cicer arietinum
TAATGGTTTTCAAATTCCACACAAAACAAACTCAAACCTATTATCAGATCCAAATCACAATTCACACCAAAACACATCAAACACGACGAACACATATCATCACAACATACCACTCAAATACATCAAATTCATTTACTCAAAATCATACACAAATGAGTTAAAGTTGTTTTCCACGAAACATTCATCGATAACACCAAAACCTAACTCTAAGATTTTAACAATAAAGCCTTAGATCCATTTTCCCCCAAATCAATACTCAAAACCTAACAAAATCCTTTCCACACAATCGCAGATAAGTCCCTAAATGCAAACTAGAAGTTTGGAAGGAGCCTTTACCTTAACGTTAGCTTTAACGTGCGTTTCCGGTTTCGCGAGTAAATCCGATAAAATCTCCGTTCGCAACGTCGCTTCCAAATTTAGTTCACTAGCACCATAGCGTGGTAGTGAGCAACTTTACCTTCTATCTATTCACGGAATGAAGCTTAGATCTAGAAGAAACGGGGAGGTTTGTGTTTGACGGTTTTAGAAACCCTAACACCGTTTTTCTTCGTTTTCGAATCAACGAGGGAGTATGAAGTTAAGAAATCCTTATCCTATCACTCACCAAGCTTTGGGTTTCTAATCTTGAAGAAAAGAAACGAAAAAGAAAGCAAAACCAAGAAGGGGAAAATGGTTAGCCGCGGGGAGGAAGAAGATGAAATGTTTTTCCTTTCCTTTTCCTTCCTTCTATTTTCTTTTCTTCCTTATTTCCTTTCCTTTCTTCTTTTCCTTCCTTTTTCCTTTCCCTTCAAACATATATACCTTATATATATTAATTAGAATTAACAAATATCTAAAAATATCTAGATATTTATTAAAATTACCATTTCACCCATAAGGCCTTAAATTCTCCATAAAGGATTCACCGCACTTAATTTAATTTATTTATTGACGAGTAATTTTAATCGGCCTCAAAATAACTTTTTGATCATATAAACTCCAAAATATTATTAACTTTGGCTAAAAAGCCTCCGAGCCAAAATCCAAAATACACAAAAATACATAAAGTATACCTTAAAATTATGGGTCTTACAGTACCTCTAGTGGGGAATTCCTAAGTGGATTAGTGTGTTATTCCCTAAGGTCGGGAGCTACCATGCAACACAAGAGTATCCCGACCGTCTCGTATATGTGCCTCGGGTTGAGTTGAGGGGATCTATGAGGACTTGGTCATTCATGAATTGTCCGTCCACTCTTTTAGTGGCATAGTATCAGGCCTCCTAACCAAGTACTTCAGAGTAGAATGGTACCAAATGATGAAGAAGTATAGAGTATAGGACAAGCATAGCATTTCATCCTTGTGGTTGTTTTATTGTGATTGATTTAGATTAACCTTTGATATTATGATCTTTAGTGTTTCTCATGTTTGTGCTTATTTGACTAATTGCTTGTTCTCCTCGTTTATCTTATACTATTACATAATTTTGATACTCACCCCTTGTTGTTTGTGTTTGGCATTTGCGATGGACGTAGACGAGTTGCAAGCTGCATGTGATGACTTGTACCATCAGAATGACGGAAGCCATCTTGTCTTGAAGACTTTTATTATATGTTTTTTGTTATTAACGTCTTTTAGTTTGGGAATTCCCGCTCTGATAGTGACAGCGGGTTGGGACTACATTTACATTTATCATTAAACTTGCTTGCTTCAAAAATGATTTTGTTTACTACTGTTATAATTTCGAGTTGTTAAGTTTGACCAAAATTTTGGATTAATGTGACATGTTCATGATTACGTGATACTTCTTACCTTTAAAAATCAAAATGTTTGAAAGTTTATTTATTTAATTTTTTTTTTAATTTCATTATTTTAAAAATAAAATTTAAAATAAAAAGTTGATATTAATTTGGGGTTTAGGGTGTCACATTAGTGGTATCAGAGCAGGTCTATCCAATCAGACCGTGGGTCATATGTTCATTGTGCTTACATACTTACTTCGTTAATTGATGATTTGTTTTTTTTACTAGTACTATGCAATGACTTTGTTCTAAGAGAGCAATTTGTTGTGCAAACATATTTTTGGGTATTTCATGTGGATTATTTTTGCCTCTAGGTTTGCATTCTGTTTAATGGTAGCTTACCAATTTTAGATTGGTTGAGATCGTTGATTGATGGAACAATGGTGTTGCGACAAGAAATGTCGAAGCCATTGGTAGTCAAGTTTTACTTGTTTTAATTTTTGTAAGAGTATCTATCTTTTCGTATGCCTAACACGATCTATACTTTCCTCATGTTTATTAACTTATAAGAGTATTAACGGTTATGATGGGGATGTTCATTGTTTTCAATGTCTTGCTGTGTTGACTTTAGGTTAAAATTCTTAGAAAGATATTAAAGTTAAGTGTTTTTTTTAAATAAATATGTTGGGTTATTTTGATAAGTAGTCGAAATAAGAAGTGCAAGGCATAAATGATCCTCGTAAAAAAAAATTATACAGTGAATAGTTGAGGGGCTTAATGGATCGTGCATAAGGTTCTTATTTTGTTTTGACTCAAGAAGTTTAGGAAGAGTTAAGTTGTGATCTCAAAAGTATTTGGTAGTCGACATTGAATGGATGATAAATACTTATAAGGATATTTGAGTATTGCAAGGAAGTTAAGATTGATAAGTGGTTGATAGATGTGTTATAGGAATGATTCTTTTTGGATTTTATTTATAGAAATGAGATTTTAGTAGGGTCATAGACGTAAGATTGTCATGATACTTCATGAGTGTTATGTGTATTTACCTATGTGTAATCTTATTTCTAGAAAGTTAGACTTGTCCCATTTTAGTATTGTTGATCTTGGTAAAGCTTGTGATGTGTTCAAGTTTAAAGCATGTAATTGTGTAATATGTTAGATAAATAGATACCCTTAAATTGAGATTAGTGGAAGGGACATGAACTAATAATTTTTACCTTAAAGGTTTATGAGTATGGTCCTTGTTGAGTCCAATTAAAGAAAAAAGGGGAAGGACATAGTGTTGATTCTTAGGAGCTCAAACTAATATCAATCATATTGGTAAGAATTTTTTTTCTTTATTTGTAGAAAGTATGAACTTGATTCTTAGCTTGTAAGAGAGTGGTACCCAAGAAAATTATATTGAGTGTTGTTGATCAACTGGAAAAACAAAATTTAATATTTGCGATCATTCTATTACAAGTAGACTCATGTTTTATTTTTCTGATTTGTGAACTAATTTTGCTAGAAATTGTAAAGGTATTTGGTTATATTGAATAGGACACCAAAGCTTAAGTTAGGATTTTTTTTGGAATCTCAAATTGTTATGGGAGCTAATTAAGAAGATTAATAGTTATGATGCTTGGAGTGAAAATAAACTCTGAAGATGAAATTTATTTAATGGATCAATATTTTTTTTATATACTTTATACTTGTGTTAATCCTATTATATATTTTATTTATTCAATAATTTGTTCTATATATTTGGTTTATTTAAATTAATGCGCTAATAATGAAACTTAGCCATGCTCAGGTTTTTGAGATAAAGTTAAATTTCAATATTGTTTCTATCTTTATAATTGTGTGGGAAAAAAAACAGAGAGAGAGGGAGCTGATGTTTATGTTGGAATATAGACACTTTAAGAATATTTTTCATTTTATTTGATTGTATATAGTAAATTAATATTCTATAAATTTATATGTTCTCCCTTATTATCTGAATTATATAGTAGCTATGTTCTTTCCTTCATGATTGAAACTATTAAATGTGACATGCACACTTCGCTATTTCATTTACCATGTCAATCTATCATGTAAATCAAATTTTCATATTATATTTAAATAAATATATGAAATTATGAATTGTTGAACTGTTTACAATTTATGTGATAAAATACTTTTACTTTTTCTAATCATTATTTGACTCATATTAGTTTCATAATTTCAAGACTTAATTATTATATAAATGTTTGTGTGGTTATGCATATCAACTTGTGTATTACCTTATCATTAGGAAGTAACATTGATCCCATTTTAGTTTTATTGATTTAATTTCATTGTTTTGTGATAAAGTTTAAGGTAAATAGTCGTGAGACCTTAAAGGTTAACCTTGATTAGTTTATTTCATTCTTATTTTAGTGACCATATCAAACCTTAGATAATAGATAATGTGCAGTTTTAAGAATATAATCGTCGAACTTAGAAAGATATGAACAATATACGTAAATGGAGTTTGTGATAAATGGTACTTGTAGCTGTTGTCTGAAAAGACTAAAGCATTGTCAATATGAAGTTGATGTATGGGGGTTTTAGATTTGGTAAGAGTTGGACTAACCTGTGATTTGACCATGTAGGAGTATAGTAACGCGAGTGTATGTAATCATGTACGGTATAGGTTGTTAAAAGTAGATGAGGTGGTTGAAGAATATGAGTTTATGGGTTATAATTGGAGAGAGTATATGAGGAGTGAATTCTTGTTTAATAGAGATAAATGTGATGTTCATATTCATATTTTATAGTAATCCTAGAATAGTATATTTTAGCATTGTCAATAAGTAGTGTATGATTACATTTTGAAGTGTGTAGTGAGTTAGTCTTCCAAATACTAGTTAGTTTAAGATATTAACCTTGATAAGAATTATAAAGGTCTTGGTATATATATTTCATGTATTCCATATGAACTAAGTTTAAATTTTAGAAATCCTAAAAACACATGGAGATCATGGAGGTCTTGGTATATATATTTCTTGTATTCCATAATTTTTTTACGTGTCTTTTTGTTGTCTTTATAGTTATGTAAATAAAAACCAGTGATCGTTGTTATTAAATCCCTTTTTCCTTATTTTATTTGATAATCCAGGTTCATGATTAAAATATAATATTAACTATATCTTATTTATTAATTATATTCTGTTTGAATATCAATTATTTATACAATACATTTTGTTAATAAAAATAATATTTTCCACTGAATCAGTAAACTTGGTTTGCAAAGGTATCATAGCATAGTATGGTCCAAATAAATGAGTCTTGCAGATTTCAAAAACAAAGAACTTGCACATATCACTTTATTTAATTTAATTTATTTATTTATTTTTGACATGCTTGTTTATGTTATTTCATAGTTCATGTTATTAGTATTTCTTAATACTACATACAATATTATTATTAACATACTTTTTTTAGCATATCATATTGAGTTTAAATAAATAATTAAATTTAAATATCTGATAAGTAAGCAATTAGTGTTGATTAACGAAACCACAATTTCTGCTAATTACCGTGTGAATAATTGTCGGTAAGGACAAAATAAAACAACAAATATTATTCCCTCGCAATGCTTAGTATATACCCTCTCCTCAAGATAAACAGTGTGTACCCTAATTATATATCATGAAACACACTACAACTTAAATCTTGTTTTACATCATAAAGTCTAATTTAGTTTCACATCTAAAGAGTTTAGTTCATTTTAATTATAATATAATATTTAATGTGGGCAGTAAAAATCTGTAACTAAATAAATATTAGTACATGCATTCATGATATATATATATATATATATATATAT
>NC_021164.2:41180548-41184271 GCF_000331145.2 Cicer arietinum
ATAAAAACTATGTGTATGTATATAAACATGTTTACTTAATTCCTTTTATCCTGTTTAGGTATATATATGTAAACATGTTTTATTAGTTCCTTTTATCTTGTTTAGTTATACAATAAACACGCTATATTTAGCCTCTTTTTAATCCTATTTAGTTAAACATGATCTATATTAAGTTCCCTTTATCCTATTTAATTTTAAACAAAATCTGATTATAGTTTTTTTTTTTGTTTTAACCACATTAAATATATTTTTGGGTTGTAGTACAAATAGTAGATTATTTATTTATTTACTTATTTATTTATTTACTTATTTATTTACATATTTAATTATTTATTTATTTAGATAATTTATTTATTTATTTGGATTATTTATTTATTTATTTACTTATTTATTTATTTAGATAATTTATTTATTTTATTATTTACTTATTTATTTATTCATTTATTTATAGTAAGTAATTATATGTATTTGATGGTTGTGTGGCTATAACTCGCGGATAATTAGAGACGACAACCGACAAAGAGAGGAACCGTTAGCATATTAGATTCATTGGACGAAATCTTCAATCGAGGTAAGGGATGAGAGGAGGTTCCACTTTATGAGTATAAAATAACGTGGGTTGAACGGGACTACCGAAATTCCCAGATATTCATCTGGAGATTACTACGTACGGTTGAGCCCTATTGAGTAATAATAATTAATTAATTATATATGAATGGTAATAGTGAGGACTAAAATATAATTTAGAAACCAATAGAATTGTTGTGAATTAATTTATATTAAGATTGCGTGTTATTTGATTTATGAAACCTATACTAGTTGTTATTGTATGAATGATATGTATTTGAGTGTTCTTGTCTACTTGATTGAAATTATGATGTTACTTGAAAGTGCACCTAATTGATTCCTTATTATGTGATTGATGAGATTGGACTGTGTATTGTGAGTAGTGTAAATCAAATATTGGGATTTTATGTCATTGATTGATATAACTATATAAAATGATGAATATTGTAAAGTCAAACTGAAACTTATTGAGTTGTGATGATCGAGAAAGTTTGAGATATGTGTTGTAGATTTTGGAGTTAGGATTATTTTGTCATCATATAGGGAGAGTTTGACAAACCTAGTGATTTAAGGAAGTACAACTGAATGAGTCTGATCGTGGAGGGCTATAGTCAAACTGTAAGGTAAGATTGATAAACCTTGTGGGTACTTCTAGTGGGAAATTCCTAAGTGGGTTAGTGGATTATTCCCTAAGACCGAGAGCTACCGTGTAACACAAGAGTATCCCGACTGTCGTGTATACGTGTCTCGGGTTGAGTTGAGGGGATCTATGAGGACTTGGCCATTCATGAATTGTCCATCCACTCTTGTAGTGGCATAGTATCAGGCCTCCTAACCAAGTACTTCAGAGTAGAATGGTACCATATGATGAAGAAGTATAGAGTATAGGACATGCATAACATTTCATCCTTGTGGTTGCTTTATTGTGATTGATTTAGATTAACATTTGATATTATGATCTTGAGTGTTTCTCCTGTTTGTGGTTATTTGACTAATTGTGTGTTCTCCTCGTTTATCTTATACTATTACATAATTTCTATACTCACCCCTCGTTGTTTGTGTTTAGAGTTTGCAATGGACGCAGACGAGTTGCAAGCTGTAGGTGATGACTTGTACCATCAGAATGGCGAAAGCTATCTTGTCTTGAACACTTTTATTATATGTTTTTTTTAACGTCTTTTAGTTTGGGAATTCCCGCTCTGATAGTGACAGTGCGTTGAGACTACATTTACATTTATCATTAAACTTATGTACGTCTGCTTCAAAAATGATTTTGTTTACTACTGTTATGATTTTGAGTTGTTAAGTTTGACCAAAATTTTGGATTAATGTGACATGTTCATGATTACGTGATACTCCTTACCTTTAAAAATAAAAATGTTTAAAAGTTTATCTAATTATTTTTTTAGAATTTCATTATTTTAAAAATAATATTTAAAATAAAAAGTTGATATTAATTTGAGGTTTAGGGTGTCACATTTGGAAAGTCAAATAGGATAACACTTACTTTTCTAAGTGTAGAGATAAATCTCTAACTTTCTTCGGTAAAAGAATAATAAATACTTAATGTGTATTTATCCCACTTTTTTGTTTCTACAATTATTTTCAGAATCCCGCTTTATCAACTCAAAAGAACATCTCTTTGCAGCCAAATTATTTTCAAAGAATTAGATAGAGTCGAGAAAATTCTTCTTTTGCACAAATAGTTTTTGAAAAAGTGATATTTTGAATCATATGCTATATTTGCTCATTTTTCTCAATATCTTGACTGTTGTTAGAGTATAGTTTTTACACGACAACACAAGCAAAAAAAGAGCATAGTTAATCTGATTTTACGGTAGATTATTACATATTTTAATATTTCATAAAATACTTTTATGATTATTAATACAAAATATAATTTATGGGTTTTATTTGTAGGATGGGTTTTGTAAGACCCATAATTTTAAAGTACACTTTATGCATTTTTATGTATTTTGGATTTTGACTCGGAGGCTTTTTAGCCAAAGTAAATAATATTTTGGAGTCTTTATGATCAAAAAGATATTTTGATGTCGTTTAGAATTACTCGTCGATAAATAAATTAAATTAAGTGCGATGAATCCTTTACGAAGAATTTTATGCGTTACGGGTGAAATTGTAATTTTAATGAATATGAGGATATTTGTTAAGTTACAATTAAGATATATATATATATATATATATATAATCTTTGTTAAAAAAATAATATATCAATGCAGAAAACTCAACCTATTATTTATTTCTATCTCTTTTAGTGACATTGTAAAATATTTTCATTTAGACATCTAATCAAATTTTACCATATATATATTTTGTATAGCGGATTACAAAATAATATTGTGACATATATAAATTAAGAAATATATTTTTTTTTTCTTTTCATTAAGCTAAAAGTTAATGAAAATCTAAGTGTACCAAAAAAAATAACTTTTAATCTTTTAATATATAATTGTCAATCATGTCATATTCCAAAATTGACAATCATAAACAATTTTCTCATTTAGGGTGTGAAAATGTATTCAAGATGATATTTTTCAATGATTATAAATGGAGAACAACATAGATTGTCAAATCAAACTTACATTTACAAAGAGAAATACAATATTTAGAAGATAAACAAGAACAATGTCAAAGAGTGAGATGAAAAATGTCGTTATGATTATTGTCATAATTATGGCAATGAATATGTTTGTTTTTGCTCAAGTCGATGAATCTCCTTCACCAACAACACCTGAAGATACAGGTTGTCTTGACAACTGTGGCATGGCATGTACACTTGTATTAAAAATTCCTATATTGTATATAGCTTGTGCTACTTATTGTGCATTCCAATGCCAAGACATCCCATCACCTGTTGCATATGATTGTGCTATTAATTGTGCTTATTCGAAGTCCAATATTGTTGGTATGTTTATATTTTCTCTATTTTATTTTATATATTGATATGATGAATCAAGCTAATATTATAAATTAATAGAGTTGACTTAAACAATGATTTCTTATATTTTGATATTTTATTTTTTCAGATGCACGTAGCACTAATGGAATCGTGAACTCATGCTTGGAAACTTGCAAGGACAAATAGTGTGTATTACTAGATGCATTTAACACGAAATAAATTTTAAATGAATAAAT
>NC_021164.2:41186535-41188494 GCF_000331145.2 Cicer arietinum
ATTATTATGTGCGGTTGTGGTCGGAAGTTATTCTTAGAATTATTGAAGTAGTGTTAAGACTCTACTTGATGATGGTTTTATAGGAAAACCATGCTGCCGAGGAGGAATGACGTTCCGAGAGCCAATGCCAATAGGGATGATCGAATGGTGGAGGCTATGAATAACATGGCTGCTTCTGTTGTTGCACAGACTGCTGCCAAGACTCAACGTGATCTCGAAAAGAAGGGAAGAGAGATCCGTGCTGCAGAGTCAAGAGGATTAAAAGAATTTCGTCGTTACAACCCTCCCAAGTTCGAGGGGGCTGAGAATTCAGAGAAAGCGGATCAATGGATCCAAGAAGTGGAGAAGATCTTCGAAATGATTAACTGTCAGGCGGGAGTGAGGGTCAACTATGCCACTTATATGCCACTAGGAGATGCTGAGTACTGGTGGAGGAGTACAAGGTCGTTGATGAGATCAGCTCACGAGGAGGTGAACTGGGAATCTTTCAAAGGGAAGTTTTTCGACAAATACTTCCCGATGAGTACCAGGACTAGACTGGGTGATGATTTCCTGAAACTACATCAGGGGAACATGACCGTGGGCGAATATGCTGCTAAGTAGGTTTTTAATTTTTCCCGGGAAGGGGATGGCGGAGCCATTCTTGTGTCATCGTTTCCAAGACGGACTAAAGTATGAGATTCAAGACTTTGTCTTACCCTTGGGAATTCAACGTTTCCAAGTTCTTGTGGAAAAATGTAGAGAAGTTGAGGATATGAAGAATAAGAGAGCTAGCCGAGGAGGGAATTTTAACTTAGGAGAACCTAGTCGGGTGAAGTATCAGAACAAGGGAAAACAAGTTGCTAAACCTCATAATCGACCACATGATAACAATGAGGGACAAAATAACCCAGGCAACCAAGACTTTGGGAGACAAGTGGGACAAGGTATACGATGTTTCCGATGTGGAGAAGAGGGACTTTATGCTTATGCTTGTACCTTTAACAGTACTACTTGCTACAATTGCCATAAACCAGGGCACTTTGCAAAGAATTGCAAGGCTCCGAAGGTGGAACCAATGGTGAGTGTAGCTAGGATTACTCTTCCTACTGCTAGAGGACAGGTGTATTGCGTCGGCGCTGAAGTTGGAAATTTATCTAGCGATCTGATTCAATATGACTGTTAGATTACAAGTAACCCCCTAACTACACTTTCTGATTCGGGGGCAACCCATTCCTTCATTACTATGGATTGTGTAAATCGTTTGAAGTTGTCTGTGTCTGCTTTACTGCTAAGACTTTGACAGTAAATTATGCATGTTTACATTGTCAAATAACTATTCAGAATAGGGACTTCTCGATTAATCTGATTTGTTTACCTCTACAATAACCCAAGATCATTCTTGGTATGGATGGGAAGCCCTATCATTAGGTAATGATACATTGTACTCAATGTGACGGTGTCATACATAGTGTTTACGTTTGGTACTAGATGGATGTTCCGTACAAGGTGGAACATTAGCGACCTGCTGGGGTGTTGCAACCTTTAGAGATTACACGGAGTACCATCGAGTATTGTATCAGATCGTGATCTGAAGTTCACATCACATTTTTGGGGAGCATTGCATGAAGCCTTTGGAACGAAACTACGATTGAGTTCACCTACAACAATAGTTTCCACACACGTATTGGAATGGCACCATATGAGGCTTTATATGGGCGCAAGTGTCAAACGCCCTTGTGTTGGTATAAGGACGGTGAAAAGATGATTGTCGGACCATAGATGGTGCAACAAACCACAACTGAGGTAAGGAAAATCAAGGAGAAAATGAAGACTTCACAAGATCGTCAGAAGAGTTACGCGGACAAGCGTCGCAGACTTTTAGAATTCGAACAGGGTGACCATGTGTTTCTCAGAGTCACACCTACTACGGGAGTTGGTGGGGCATTGAAATCGAAGAAGTTGACTCCGAAATTCATT
>NC_021164.2:41188737-41194723 GCF_000331145.2 Cicer arietinum
TTGAAATCGAAGAAGTTGACTCTGAAATTCATTGGACCATATCAGATTTCTGCACGAATTGGGCCTGTTGCTTATCGGATTGCATTGCCTCCGATACTGTCCAATATTCATGACGTGTTTCATGTGTCACAGTTGAGGAAATATCTTGCAGATCCATCTCATGTGATCGAACCAGACACAATCCAACTGAAGGATAACTTGTCATTCGAAGTACCATCCGTGAGAATTGATGACAGGAAGATTAAGCGATTGAGGACCAAGGATGTTTCATTGGTCAAGGTAATTTGGAACCCAATTACTGGAGATGCGACTTGGAAACTGGAGAGCAAGATGAGAGAACAACACCCATAGCTATTTATCGACGCATAGTTTCGAGGTCGAAACTAATTTTAGGGGGGTAGTAATGTAAGACCCATAATTTTAAAGTACACTTTATGCATTTTTATGTATTTTGGATTTTGACTCGGAGGCTTTTTAGCCAAAGTTAATAATATTTTGGAGTCTTTATGATCAAAAAGATATTTTGATGTCGTTTAGAATTACTCGTCGACAAATAAATTAAATTAAGTGCGATGAATCCTTTACGAAGAATTTTATGCGTTACGGGTGAAATGGTAATTTTAATGAATATGAGGATATTTGTTAAGTTACAATTAAGATATATATATATATATATACATATATGTATATATGTTTGTTTGGAGAGAATAGAAAGAAAGGAAATTAGAAGGAAGGAAAAGGAAAAGAAAAGGTTATATAAAGGAAAGAAGGAAAAAGGAAGAAAGGAAAAATAAAGGAAAGAAAAAGAAAGGAAGGAAAACTAGAATTTTCCATCTTCCTCTCCCTCCCTGCGCGAGAACCCATTCTCCCTCCTTCCTCCATTTTCGTTTTTCTTCGCTCCCTTTCTTCAAGATTAGAAACCCAAGGTTGGGTGGGTGATAGAACAATGATTTCTCAACTCCACTCTTCCGCTTTGATTCGAAAACGAAGAAAAACGGTATAAGGGATTCAAACACAAACCTCCTCTTTTCACCTAGATCTAAACGTCGTTTCAAGAAGTGATAGAAGGGAAGTTTGCTCACCTCCATGCTACGGTGTTAGTGGACCAATTTTTGAAGCGGCGTTGCGAGCGGATAATTTACCGGATTTACTCACGGTGCCGTAATCGGACGTTAGAGCTAACGCGAAGGTAAGGGCTCCTTCCAAACTTTTAGTTTGCATCTAGGGCCTTACCTGTGGTTGTGAGGAAACGAATTTTGTTAGGATTGGAGTTTTTTTTGGACGTTGCGAGCGAAGATTTTACCGAATTTACTCACGGTGATGTAATCGTACGTTAGAGCTAACGTTAAGGTAAGGGCTCCTTCCAAACTTTTAGTTTGCATCTAGGGCCTTATATGTGGTTGTGTGGAAACGAACTGTGTTAGGATTGGAGTATTTTTTGGGAAAAATGATTTTACCTCATGTATGTAAGATTTTGAATAAATGAAATTTATTATGTTGATGTGTGTTCATCGTGCTTGGCGTGTGCATACTTGATGTTTGTTGATTGATGTGTTTTGGTGTGAATTATGGATTGAATGTGAGAATTTGTTTGAGTTTGTTTTGTGTGGAATTTGAAAACCATTAAGTTAAATGAGTATTAAGAATGGGGAATCTCTTAATGTCTTGTTTACTTAATGTGCGTTTGTTTTGAAAATTGTTTAAGTTAATTGGGCGTTAAGAATGGGGAATCTCTTAATGTCTTGGTTACTTAATGTTTGTTTTTGAAAATCGTTTAAGTTAAATGAGAATTAAGAATGGGGAATCTCTTAATGTCTGGTTTACTGAATATTTTGTTTTGAAAATCGTTTAAGTTAACTGGGCGTTAAGAATGGGGAATCTCTTAATGTCTCGGTTACTTAATATTTGTTTTTGAAAATCGTTTAAGTTAAATGAGAATTAAGAATGGGGAATCTCTTAATGTCTCGGTTACTTAATATTTGTTTTTGAAAATCGTTTAAGTTAAATGAGAATTAAGAATGGGGAATCTCTTAATGTCTCGGTTACTTAATATTTTGTTTTGAAAATCGTTTAAGTTAACTGGGCGTTGAGAATGGGGAATCTCTTAATGTCTCGGTTACTTAATATTTGTTTTTGAAAATCGTTTAAGTTAACTGGGCGTTAAGAATGGGGAATCTCTTAATGTCTTGTTTACTCGTGTATGTTTTGGTAAGTTGTGCTGACCCGGGATAGGTGGCACCTCGGTAAACGGTACGGACCCGTGATAGGTAGTACGTTTACGACTTACGTTCCTGCGGGAATTGCGTTTGTCCGTGAGAGACTGCGTAGGGGTTTGTCCGTGAGAGACTACGCCCTGGTTTAAGTTAGATGAGAATTAAGAATGGGGAATCTCTTAATGTCTCGTTTACTCGTGTATGTTTTGGTAAGTTGTGCTGACCCGGGATAGGTGGCACCTCGGTAAACAGTACGGACCCGTGATAGGTAGTACGTTTACGACTTACGTTCCTGAGGGAATTGTGTTTGTCCGTGAGAGACTGCGCAGGGGTTTGTCCGTGAGAGACTACGCCCTGGTTTAAGTTAGATGAGAATTAAGAATGGGGAATCTCTTAATGTCTCGTTTACTTATGTATGTTTTGGTAAATCGTGCAGACCCGTGATAGGTGGCACCTTGGTAAACGGTACGGGCCCGTGATAGCAGTAGGTTTACGATTTACGTTTGGTAAGTTGTGCAGACCCGGGATAGGTGGCACCTCGGTAAACAGTACTGACCCGTGACAGGTGGTACGTTTACGCCTTACGTTTCTTGGTGAATTGTGTTTGTCCGTGAGAGACTGCACAGGTGTTTGTCCGTGAGAGACTACACCCTGTTAAATTGTGAATTGTTGGTTCATTTGGTATGTGTAGTAATTGTGTTATAAGTGTTATGTTTTGGAATTTGGTGATAACATGTTGGATTGCTATACCATTTTGAAACCCATGATGTTGTATTAATTGTGTTATAAATGTTAAGTGTTATGTTTTGGAATTTGGTGATAACATGTTTGCTTGCAATACTATTTCGAAACTAATGATGTTGTAGCGATTGCGTTATCAGTGCTAAGTGTTAGGATTTGAGATTATGTATGAATGTGATTGAGTTAGTTATGAATTTTTGGAAAAATGATGAGGGAAATCGATTTCCCAATCGATTGGATGAGTTGCAGGAAGTTCACCATTTTGACCTAATCGATTTGCCAATCGATTGTATAAATATATCTTTCAAAATCTTTTAAGAAATCGATTTGGAAATCGATTGGCAGAGAGGCAGGAACTCAGCAAAACTGCCAAAATCGATTTGGAAATCGATTTGGCAACCCAGGGACTCATCAGAACTGACAAAATCGACTTAGAAATCGATTTGGTCATGCAGAAACTCAGCAGAACTGACCAAATCGATTTGGCAATCGATTGGCTCAGCAAAAGTCCTTATTTTGAGTTAGATAATCGATTTCTCAATTGATTTATCAATGCTTTGGTCAGTTATGTATTACTTGATGGTTTGAGAACTTCATTTTGAGTTCATTGTTAATTGGCAAGCATTATATGAACTTTTAGCATATGGAAAATCCTTTTAAGGTGCATGTTTAGTTGAAAGGTTATTTTGTGCATTTAAAACTTAAATGTTATGTGTTATCTGTTATTTTCGGTTGGTGACCCGTTACAATTATTGTGGAAATCTGGGCTTTGCCCTCAGATGAGAGTCAGGACGATCCTACCGGTTCGTACCCTACGGACGGGAATGGAGATGGGAACGCTTGACTGCAGCTACGTTAGGAGGATCTCACGGGGTGCGTGGAGATCACTCAGGGTGTTTAGTTATTTTGTAAAATGATCAGACTAAGTTGACACAGAGGGAACGGATGTCTTTCCTTTGGGTTTTGTTTACTTTTAATCTGGAAGACTGTACTACTCTTGTTATGTAAATATTTTGGATTCATGGATTGAGAACTTTTTCCGCTGCTTGAAAATTATAATGACTTAATTACTTATCCAAAGGTGTTACCTTGTTTATTTCTCTGTTTTATTTTAATTACTTTAAAAAAAAAAATACACTCTCGCTTTGAAAAACGGGGTGTTACAGGTTTATTTGGTTAATCTGATTTTACACTATGGGTTTATTTTTAGCAATAAGTATTTCTTTAAAATAATATTGTAGTTAGAAATGTAAATTTTAATAGATTACTGATTAACCTATTAATTTTAATAGATATTTGGTTCATCAAATAGACTATTAATGGTTAATGATTAACATACTATTAACTTTATATTTATTGCTATATTTTATGGTGTAGATATTTTTTTACATAATACTCTTTTTATTTTAGTGGAGTTACCATCTAAGAAATTTTCACAACGAAGTAAAAATTGAATATTGAATATCTTTGTTAAAAAATTAATATATCATTGCAGAAAACTCAACCTATTATTTATTTATATCTCTTTTAGTGACATTGTAAAATATTTTCATTTAGACATCTAATCAAATTTTACCATATATATTTTGTATAGCAGATTACAAAATAATATTGTGACATATATAAATTAAGAAATCTATTTTTTTTTTCTTTCCATTAAGCTAAAAGTTAATGAAAATCTAAGCGTACCAAAAAAATAACTGTTAATCTTTTAATATATAATTGTCAATTATGTCATATTCCGAACTTGACAATCATAAACAATTTTCTCATTTAGGATGTGAAAATGTATTCAAGATGATAATTTTCAATGATTATATTTAAAATAATGAAATTAATAGAGTTGACTTAAATAGTGAAAATGTATTCAAGATGATAATTTTCTCTATTTTATTTTATATATTGATATGATGAATCAAGTGAATATTATAAATTAATAGAGTTGACTTAAAAAATAATTTCTTATATTTTGATATTTTATTTTTTTCAGATGCACGTAGCACTAATGGAATCGTGAACTCATGCTTGGAAACTTGCAAGGACAAATAGTGTGTATTACTAGATGCATGTAACACGAAATAAATTTTAAATAAATAACCTTTATGGTGATAATGTCAATTAAGATATGGGCAGCAAAAATTTGAATCATTTTTTTCTTGTGTTTATGTTTTGATAGTACCTTGATATCATCCTGCCTACACAAAAGAGATGGGCAGCAATTAAGAGGTTTATGTTTAGATTAATAATCGGCACTAAATAAACATTTCATTAAGCCCGCCTTCCTATTTTGAAAGCTTTATCGTGGCCAAATCAAGTTTTCTATGGGAGTTAATTAACAAGTGAAGCAAAAAGAATGACAAACACAAAAGAGCTTAAGCTTTAAGCAAAAATGACCAGTGCTACATGGTGTTATATCTTTAATAATGAAAGAGTAAAACCAGTAGAATCACAAACATGAGACCTAGTGAAGCAACAATCAAGTAAAAAGAGCCATGATAAATTGTTCATTGAAACATATGTTGAGACAAAATCACTCAAATGATTTTAATGATAACAAAATTACTTAAGAGATTATGATTGTGGTTAATGACTAACATGTGCTCTTCAGTGTATTCATATAAGATAATAGGTTATTAATCATTAAGGCAAAAAGAAGGAAAATATGATTCAGGTCTGAGGATGGAAAAACACGCGAGGACGGCAAATGATAAAGATGAACCACGTGAGGACGGCCTGTAGAGTGGAAAATCTCCAGATCTGCCCAAGTTGTGACCTCACCAGTATAAATGCTTTTATTCATTAAAGAAATATACAACAAAGTCAAAGAATGAATAAGTAAAAGTATTTGAAATAAAGAAGTTAGAAGGCCAAAAGGAAAAGGACAAGAACAACTAGATCTAAGTCTAAGAGGATGACAGAATAGGCTGAGGATGGACCAGCAAAGTTGAAAGCAACCCATCAAGCATGTGCAAAGGCTAAAATCAGATCATTTATTGGGCTTGCACGAATTAATACATGAAGAAGTCAAGTTA
>NC_021164.2:41194868-41197501 GCF_000331145.2 Cicer arietinum
TTTTGAAAAGGATGCAGCTCACATGGTCAAAGAAACAGCTTTGCACTCTGATAAAAGAGAAAAAGCAAGGACATGTCAAGATCAAAGTTGTGTTGCGCGAGGATGGGTTCTGCCTTGCCTAACAAGTTGAATGGCAGTTCTGTACTTATGATGAAAAACCTTGGATCCTTTGAAAATGAGTTCCAACGGTCATCAAAGAGCTTGGACCTCTATAAAATGCAGCAAGCTCTTCATCATAAAAGACACAACACAATTGCACAAAAAGATCAAGCATCTTAAAGCTATCAATAGCAATTCACATCCTCACTTCATACTTTCTTTGATCCTACATTATATCTTTGTATATCCTTTGAGAAAGTATTAAGTATCAATCACTATCATACTACTTTGTAATTTCCTTGTGAGTGAAGCTTGGAAATATTTGAAAATTGATTGTAAGCTTGGTGAAGCTATAGAATACACAGTTTGTAATCATCCTCAGCGTGAGGTTGATCTGTTTGAAACTTAGTGAAATCTCATAAGGGTGTGAGGACTGGACGTAGCCATCTTTGGGTGAACCAGTATAAAATTGTGTGTGTCTCTCTCATATTCTTCTTTTACTCTTTTGCTTAAGTTAAAACTAAAGGGTTGAAAAAATTCCATCCTCAGTGAGAGGATAGTTTACAATCTCTTGAAAATTATTTTTAAACAGCAAAATCCCTATTCAACCCCCCCTTCTAGTGATATTTAGCTACATCAATTGGCATCAGAGTAAGGTTCTCTAAAAAATACACCTAACAGTGTAAGAGAAAAAGATCCAAAAAGAAAAATGTCAAAAGCTAAGTACATTCCTGAAGGAGGATCATCCAGCCGACATCCCTACTTTGATGGTACAAATTACTACCACTGGAAAGGTAAGATGAGGCTATTTCTCATATCACGAGACAACAACATATGGTCTGTGGTGGAAAATTGAGATCATGTCATCAAAACCAACAACGCAGTCGAAACCTCCGATGAGAAACCTCAAGCATAATGGACGGCTGATGAAAATGCAAAGGTACTCCTAAAATCTAAAGCTCATTTATGTCTAACGTGTGCTTTAAGCAGGGAAGAGTATGACATAGTTGAAGAATGCAAAAACGCTAAAGAGCTCTGGGATACTCTAAGGATCCATCATGAAGGATCAAGCCATGTAAAAGAAGCAAGGATAGACATGGGAGTAAGAGATTTCGAACTATTTGAAATGAAGGAGGGTGAAACTATTGATGAAATGTTCTCAAGGTTAACCATCATATTAAATAACTTGAGATCTCTTGGAAAGGTATACTCCGTTGAAGAAAGGATAAGAAAAATTCTAAGAAGCTTACCAAAAGAATGGAGGCCAATGGTAACTGCCATTACAGAAGCAAGAGATTTGACCAACATGAAATTAGAAGATTTGGTTGGAACTCTAAGAGTTCATGAACCATTGTTGTTGGCTGATAAACCAAACAAAAAAGGAAGAATGATTGCTCTAAAAATCAGCCAAACAGAAAGCTCATCCTCCAAGAAGAATGAAGATGTCATAACAAAGGAAAACGCAGAGTATCCTCTGTCTGAGGATGAGGATGACCTCGTTCTGATTTCTAGAAAAATTCAGAGGATGTTGAACAGAAGAGGACAGAATAGAGGACCTCCTCAAAAAGAAAAAATTGACAAAAGTCAAATAACTTGTTATGGATGCAACAAGAAGGGACACTATAAAACTAAGTGTCCTCTCAACAAAAGGAACTCTAGAAAATTTCCATAGAAAAACAAATCCATGATGATCACTTGGGATGATAGTGATGAGTAATCCTCAGAGCAAGGAAGGGAAGAAGAGGCCAACCTATGTCTCATGGCAAAATCAGAAATTGAAAAGGTAAGTATTTCTGATCTACGTCCTAATTGTGAAAAATTAGAAATTGAATTTGATAGCCTCTTAAATGACTCATACACTTTATCTCAAACATGCATGTTTCAAAAAAACCAACTTGTTGAGATAAAGAAACAAAATGAGGAGCTTCGGAAAAAGAATGATGAATATGTTAAAATCATTCAAGATTTACAGCAATCTCACTTTCAAAATTCTGAGAAACAAAAAATTCTTAACAAGAGAATAGTTGAAACTAATCCTCTTGACGAGGATACAGAAAAGGAATTTTTGAAAACTGAGGTTAGGGAACTAAAAAAATGATATTTCCAACTTTGTCAAATCTACAGAAACATATCAAAAGATAATGGGGTCTCAATCTGGAATATTTGACAAGGCTGGTATTGGTTTTAAAAGCTCTCAAAAACAGAAATTGTATGAAAAAAAATTTCTTGCCTAAAAAACAAAAGGATAGGCCAAAATGCACTTTTTGAAAAAAATTTGGGCATACTTCCAAAATTTGTCATGCTAAGAAGAAAGCTAACAATGAAAAGGCAGCATGCTCATTCTGTGGTAAACATGGGCACCATGAGTCTATTTGTTATCACAAAAGGAAGGTCCTCACAAGAGGAAAAACTAACCAACAAGGACCCAATGCTATATGGGTACCTAAGTCTCTTTTAAACTCTAATACAGGTTCATCCTCTAATCAACAAAAGAAAGCCTTGGTACTTGGACAGTGGTTGCTCAAGGCATATGA
>NC_021164.2:41197958-41203342 GCF_000331145.2 Cicer arietinum
TGCTATATGGGTACCTAAGTCACTTTTAAACTCTAATACAGGTTCTTCCTCTAATCAACAAAAGAAAGTCTTGGTACTTGGACAATGGTTGCTCAAGGCATATGACAGGGGATAAGCAATGCTTCATGTCATTGGAGATAAAGGATGGAGGATCGGTCACATTTGGTAATAATGATAAAGCTCAAATAAAAGGAACAGGTATTATTGGTAAGAATAATTCTACAAAAATTGAAAATGTTCAGTATGTGGATGGCTTAAAACATAACTTGTTTAGCATTAGTCAATTATGTGATAGTGGTTTTGAAGTTATTTTCAAGCCCACTCTATGTGAGGTTAAGCACTCATCCTCGGGTAGAATTTTCTTTTCCGGGTTTAGAGAAAAGAATTTATATGAACTTTATCTTGATGATTTACCTACTGAATCTTGTTTTGTTTCCATTGAAAAAGATAAATGGATTTGGCACAAACGAGCCGGTCACACAAGCTTAAACACTATTTCTAAATTAGCAAATTTAGAATTAGTAAAAGGACTTCCAAAAATCAATTTTGAAAAAGATAAAGTTTGTGAAGCTTGTGTGAAAGGAAAACAAGTTAAAAGTAGTTTTCACTCTAAAAAATTTGTTTCAACAAATCATCCTCTTGAACTCATTCACATTGATCTTTATGGTCCTATCAAAATTCCAAGTCTTAGTGGAAAAAGATATGGCTTTGTACTTGTTGATGATTTTTCCCGTTTTACTTGGGTTCTATTTTTAAAACACAAAGATGAAGCCTTTGAGGCATTCCACCATTTTTGCAAAAAGATTCAAAATGAAAAAGGTTCAAAAATTGTCTCGGTGAGAAGTGACCATGGAGGTGAATTTGAAAATGAATCTTTTAAAAATCTTTGTGAAGAAAATGGTATTTCTCACAACTTTTCTTGTCCAAGAACTCCCCAACAAAATGGGGTTGTTGAAAGGAAAAATAGAACTTTACAAGAAATGGCTAGAACTATTTTAAATGAAGCCAATATTGAAAAATATTTTTGGGCCGAAGCCATTAATACCGCTTGTTATATTTCAAATCGTACATCCATTAGAAAAATTTTGAACAAAACTCCATATGAATTATGGAAAGGGAGAAAACCAAATATTTCCTATTTTCACATATTTGGGTGTTATTGCTACATTCTAAATAATAAAGAAAATTTGGGAAAGTTTGATCCAAAATCCGATAAAGGAATTTTTCTAGGATACTCCACAACGTCAAAAGGTTATAGAATATATAATCTTAGGACTCAAACTGTGGAGGAATCCATGCATGTTATTTTTGATGAGTTTGATGACTTGTGTTTAGAGAAAAAGGATAAGGATGAAGAAGATGAAAATACATCCTCACAAGTACCCGGTCCTCACGCAGAGGATGAGTCTGATCCAACCTCTCAACAACTTCCAAGAGGATGGAAAACAGTCACGCATCATCCTCTAGATCTAGTCATTGGGAATACTGAAGATGGTGTGAGAACCAGAAACTCTCTAAGGGAAAATACTTCCAACATGGCCATGATATCACAAGTTGAACCCAAGACAATTGATCAAGCTATTGGTGACAAATCATGGGTTGAAGCTATGATGGAAGAACTCTCACAATTTGAAAGAAACAAGGTATGGAATCTTGTACCCCATCCTCTGGACAAATCTGTTATTGGAACTAAATGGATATTTAGAAACAAACTAAATGAGGATGGAGAAGTCATTAGAAATAAAGCAAGACTAGTGGCACAAGGGTACAATCAACAAGAAGGAATAGATTATGACGAAACGTTTGCACCCGTAGCAAGACTTGAAGCAATAAGAATCCTCTTAGCTTATGCTACTCATAAAGGTATAAAACTATTTCAAATGGATATGAAAAGTGCCTTTTTGAATGGGTTCTTAAATGAAGAAGTGTATGCTCGTCAACCTCCTGGGTTTGAGGATGAAAAACTACCAAATCATGTGTTCAAACTCTCAAAAGCTCTTTATGGTTTAAAGCAAGCTCCTAGAGCTTGGTATGAGAGGTTAAACTCTTTTCTAAAAGAAAATGGATCCATTAGAGGACAAATTGAAACTACTCTTTTCAAGAAGACACTTGAGAAGGATTTATTAATTGTTCAAATTTATGTAGATCACATGATCTTTGGATCCACAAATGAAAAGATGTGTAAAGATTTCTCAAATCTCATGCAAAGTGAGCTTGAGATGAGTATGATGGGGGAATTAAAATTCTTCCTTGGTTTACAAATCAAACAACGAGAGGATGGTATTTTTATATCACAAGAAAAATACACCAAGGATTTGCTCAAAAAATATAACATGAGTTCAGCCAAGAGTATGAGAACTCCTATGCACCCATCCTCCATACTCTACAAAGATGATGAAGGAACTTCAATATCTGAAAAGGAGTACAGAGGAATGATAAGATCATTGTTGTATCTCACAGCCAGCAGACCGGACATAGTCTTTGCAGTCGGTCTTTGTGCAAGATTTCAATCCTCTCCTAAAGAATCCCATCTCACTGCAGTAAAAAGGATTTTTAGATACCTTGTTGGCACTATAAATCTAGGAATTTGGTACAAGAAATGTTCCAATCTTGACCTCATAGCTTATTGTGATGCTGACTACGCGGGAGACAAAGTTGAAAGAAAAAGCACAAGTGGTGCTTGCCAATTTCTGGGTAAATCCCTAATAAGTTGGTCATGCAAAAAACAAAGTACCATTGCTCTTTCAACTACTGAAGCAACGTATGTATCAGCTGCTCAATGTTGCTCACAACTACTTTGGATAAAAAATCAGCTTGAGGATTACTCGCTAAGGTACGCAAAAATTCCCATCCTCTGTGATAATACAAGTGCAATAAATCTTTCTAAAAATCCCATTCAACATTGAAATTAAACAACATTTTATAAGAGATCATGTGCAAAAAGAAGATTTAGAACTGATTTTTATTGACACTGAAAATCAATTAGCAGATAATTTTATCAAACCTCTCCAAGAGGATAGGTTCAAAAAGATCTTGGATGAACTTTCAATTCTTAATTTGTCTAAAATTAATTGATTTATCTTAGTTATATCCCTTTAGTATATTATTATAAATTTTATTATATTATTATAATTTTTATTATTAATAAATATTTGTTGCTCCTTTAAATAAGTATTTACAATTTTAGTTAAACATGAGAGGATAGCAAAACCACCAGAGGACGGAATGTCCTGTTTAGTGAAACGTCCCCTGACTTGGCAGCCTAGAGAAATGTTGCACGCTTTCTCTCTCATTGGGCAGCACGTGTGGCACATGCCTCCGTGTTTCACGCCGTGCAATGAATGCATTTACGGCCACGTGACTCAGCCTATCCAATCCATCATCTCACTAGCTTCCTAGGCAAACGACGCATTAAATTTTTCTGTCTCCTTACGTTTCCTCACGTTTCCTTACACGTTTCCTCACACGTTCTCCCTGTTCATCTCCCATCCTCATCTATATGTTTCCCATCCTCTATCGTTCTCACTCATCAACCATTTGTACAGA
The DNA here is from genome assembly GCF_000331145.2 of Cicer arietinum. Lineage (NCBI taxonomy): Eukaryota > Viridiplantae > Streptophyta > Magnoliopsida > Fabales > Fabaceae > Cicer > Cicer arietinum. The sequence goes on from NC_021164.2 coordinate 41,201,505, forward strand.
AAATTTTTCTTCACCCAGCAGTTACTTCCCACACCATTTCCTATCAATGGCTCGAACCAAAGTTACTGCAAAACGCAAAAAAACATACCAAGAACCAGAAGAGAACCAAGATGTCTACTCAAGCACTGAGTCAGATTATCATGAGGAAACTCAATCTGAAGCAACTTCCATGAACACCATTTCTTCATCTCAACCATCCAAAAGCTCTTCTCCTCCTACAAAATCAAACTCCAAAAACTCATCCTCCTCAGCCCCCTCCAGGCGCTCTTCCAGAATCATGTCTGGAGTCGTTTCCTCCAACAAGGCACCTTCTCAGGACAATACGATCCATGTCATCAATTCTGATGATTCAGAGACCACTCTCCAACCAGCACAACAACCTCTTCCTGCAAAATCAAACTCCAAAACTCCAATTCCTAAAAAGGCCAAACTTTCTTCACCAAAACCCCCTTCATCATCCACAAAAAATTATGAAATCACTTCACTGTTTGATTCGGCCGAATTAGAGACTGTCTACACCTCAAAATGGAAAAACAAGTCAGTGGTCAATAGTAAAATCATTGACCTTGCTGATATCAAACAAGGAGGGTTCAATGTTGAAGAAATGTTTGAACAGCTCGGCTGGACCTCTTTTTTCAAAATCAATGAACCACAGTACCCTCGTCTAGTAAGGGCTTTCTACGCTACTTCAAAAGGATCAAAAGGCACGACCAATTTCAGTATGGTGCTAAAAGGGGTTCATATGGAAATTAATCCCACCACACTATGTCAAATACTTGATATACATGATGAAGGAGCTCACTGCTTATCTGAGACATGGTACTCACAATGTGTCATCACTAGGACCTCAGTGCTCCAAAACACACTCATCAAACCTCCAAAACCATTGGTAGCCTCCAACCTCGTCCCCTTGTGTCGTACCCTTCACAATATATGTGTCCACTCCATCACGCCCCGGGCTGGCAGTTTTGAGAAAGTCACGGAGCTTGACCTCATGATTATTCATCACGTGATTACTGGTACTCCTCTTCATTTGGGTCATGTTATTTTCACCTTCATGCTGAATGCTGTTGTAATGGGACGATCTGCTCCATATGGGATGATTTTGACAAAAATCTTCAAATTTTTCAAAATCCCACTTGAGGATGAACATTCCATCCACTTCAACAACACTTTTTCTATGAAGAACATTAAACAAAGGAAGATTCAAACTGATGACCACCCTGCCTCCAAGAAATGAAAAACTCGTCCTTCCTCCTCTGTTTCTAAAAAATCTGAAGCTGAAACCACTCAACCTCCACCTGAGCATACACCATCACCACTTATTCCAGAACCCACCTCTCCACTACGTAACTCTCCTGATACTACTCCTTCTCCTGACTCACCAGTCCCCACAACAACTCAGTCTTCACCAATCCACAAACTGACTCCCCTTCATGAAGCTGATCTTATCCCTGAGGATACCTTAAAATCAACTTCTCTTCAAAATATGGAAGATGGTGAGGAGTTATACTTTGATCTCAATTTATCTTATCCTCCCTCTCCTATGGATGTGCCTATGGCTTCTCCTCCAACTATTCAAGTGCATGAAGATGTGCTCCCACCAGATTTTTCGCAACAAATTCCTCTTGCTGCAAACTTTGAAAAACCTGCTCAACCTCTCCCTGAGGTCACAGGTGTGTTCAGTTCCCTTGACTCTTTTTTAACTGCCACGACTCATAACCATTCAAAGGACAAGGCTGGGAGCTCTCAGAATAAGAGTTCCAGTGTAAATGATCAGCCTAAGGGCTCGGTTCCTAGCACAAGGATTGGGGACAGCAAGAATAAGAAGCAAATGA
>NC_021164.2:41203492-41221883 GCF_000331145.2 Cicer arietinum
ACAAGAAGCAGATGAAACTCCTCAAATTAATTAGGAAAGACCAGAAGAAAATCCTTCAGCGCTTCACTCACTTTCAGAACTCTTTGGTTCAATTTGGTCTCATTCTTGAATGGGTTACCAAACACTTGGTCCCTACTATTGCTCCTGGAGATCATCCTCCTAAGCTACCAGCCCAGCCATCCTCTGATGTTCCATCTCCTTCATCCTCATCAGATGAACCAGCCTCATCAGATTAAATATGTTGTTGTTTCTTTTTACTGCTGCCAAATTCAGGGGGAGACTGATTATGCTTTTTGATTATCCAGTTGTTTTGTGTTAATGTTGTTAAAACTGTTTGAATTATTGTGTTGCTTATGCTTGTTAAGTTCAATTGTTGTGTTGCCTATGAACCCATGTTTATGCTGTGTTGAACAAATCTTTAAATTATTATCTTATTATCATGATGTTTTATGAATGGTTAAAATCATGTTATCTCAACACTTTGGCATACATTTAGGGGGAGTAATGATTTTTAGTATTAAAAATTATTACACATATGATTGAGGGGGAGCATAAACATTTTATCTTTGTCTTATTTAAAATCATAATCTAAAGAATTTTGTCATCATCAAAAAGGGGGAGATTGTTGAGACAAAATCTCTCAAATGATTTTAATGATAACAAAATTACTTAAGAGATTATGATTGTGGTTAATGACTAACATGTGCTCTTGAGTGTATTCATATAAGATAATAGGTTATTAATCATTAAGGCAAAAAGAAGGAAAATATGATTCAGGTATGAGGATTGAAAACCACGTGAGGATGGCAAATGATAAAGATGAACCACGTGAGGATGGCCTGTAGAGTGGAAAATCTCCAGATCTGCCCAAGTTGTGACCTCACCAGTACAAATGCTTTTATTCATTAAAGAAATATACACAAAGTCAAAGAATGAATAAGTAAAAGTATTTGAAATAAAGAAGTTCGAAGGCCAAAAGGAAAAGGACAAGAACAACTAGTTCTAAGTCTAAGAGGATGACAGAATAGGTTGAGGATGGGCCAGCAAAGTTGAAAGCAACCCATCAAGCATGTGCAAAGGCTAAAATCAGATCATTTATTGGGCTTGCACGTTTTAATACATGAAGAAGTCAAGTAAACAAAAGGCAACTTCAAACAAGCCAAGAATAAACAATCACATATTGTTTCCAGATCTGATCCTCGGACTGAGTATGACAGTCCTATGTAATAGGGTGGCTTTCTCTCTCTTGTCAACATCACCTCAAAAGTTGAAATCAACCTAGTCCTTTGAAAGCAACCCATCAAGCATGAGCAAAGGCTAAAATCATATCATTTATTGGGCTTGCACGAATTAACTCATAAAGAAGTCAAGTTAAAGAAAGGCAACAAGAAACAAGCCAAGATTAGACAATCACATGTTGCTGTCAGATTTGATCCTCGGACTGAGTATGACAGTCCTATGTAATAGGATGACTTTCTCTCTCTTGTCAACATCACCTCAAAAGTTGAAATCAACCTAGTCCTTAAAGTTTTTGAAAAGGATGCAGCTCACATGGTCAAAGAAATAGCTTTGCACTCTGATAAAAGATAAAAAGCATGGATATATCAAGATCAAAGCTGTGTTGCACGAGGATGGGTTCTGCCTTGCCTAACAAGTTGAATGGCAGTTCTGTAATTATGATGAAAAACCTTGGATCCTTTGAAAATGAGTTCCAACAGTCATCAAAGAGCTTGGACCTCTATAAAATGCAGCAAGCTCTTCATCATAAAACACACAACACAATTGCATAAAAAGATCAAACATCTTAAAGCTATCAAGAGCAAATCACATCCTCACTTCATACTTTCTTTGATCCTACACTATATCTTTGTATATCCTTTGAGAAAGTATTAAGTATCAATCACTCTCATACTACTTTGTAATTTCCTTGTGAGTGAAGCTTGGAAATATTTGAAAATTGATTGTAAGCTTGGTGAAGCTAAAGAATACACAGTTTGTAACCATCCTCAGCGTGAGGTTGATCTGTTTGAAAGTTAGTGAAATCTCACAAGGGTGTGAGGACTGGACGTAGACATCTTTGGGTGAACCAGTATAAAATTGTGTGTGTCTCTCTCATATTCTTCTTTTACTCTTTTGCTTAAGTTAAAACTAAAGGGTTGAAAAAATTCCATCCTCAGTGAGAGGATAGTTTACAATCTATTGAAAATTATTTTTAAACAGCAAAATCCCTATTCAACCCCCCTTCTAGTGATATTTAGCTACATCAACATAGACGTAGATGCAAACAACAAATAGGATTTCAAAGAGTCGACCAAGTCATGCGTGTTATACTCTAAACCCCAAAATAATATATATAATAATTTATACTAGATTTAAAAAATAAAAATAAAAACAATTTACAATGGATAAATAAATTTATTTTTTCAGTGAAATAAAACTTTTGTAACTATTATAGGATATCACATTTCTCATTGTACATATGAAACACTTTAAACTTAATTTCCCAAATAAAAAGGTACCATCTAATTAAATTAGATTTAACTATAATTTCTTGATTTTATTTTTAAAATTACTACCACTAATAAGGTTTTTCTAATTAAATGAGTAAAATAAAGTTTATAAATCTTATTCTCAGGATCACATATCAGAGCGGACTTCTTCCAAACTTAAACTTCAAGACATTCTAACCTATAATAATTGGAATTTCGCAAACGAATGGTCATACCAGTCAAACTCAAACAATAAAGGGAGTGAATTTTGAAATCATGAAATAGTATAAGATAAGTGATAATAACATGCAAAGAATTGAATTGGCACAATATCGCATCATGACATAACATTCAAAATCTTCAAGAACGTAATACCGTAGGTTAAACCAACTCAATCACAAAGAAACCGTAACAAAGATGCAATGTTTTGATATATATATATCGAATTATACGATTAAAATCAATAATAATTATAATTTTTTAATTAAAAATAATAATATATAACCTAAATAGAGTTAGAACTCTAAAACATAAATTTATGTTTTCAAATTTAAAAATAGAGTACTAACATACTAATTAAATAGAATAGTGTAAATTAGGCATAAATCAGATAGACAAGTGTATTATTATAATGTTTTGCATGTCTGATACTCTATACTTCTTCATCATTTCGTACCATTCTACTCTACAATATTTAGTTAGGAGGCTTCATACTATGCTACCACATGAGTGGTTAGAAAACTCATGAACGATCATGCCTTCATAGATCCCCTCAGCCCAACTCAAAAAATATATATGCAACAATCATGGTACTCATGTGTTCCACGGTTGCTCCCGACCTTAGAAAATAACCCACTAATCCACTTAGGAATTTTCCACTAGAGATACCCCAACGTCTATCAATCTTACCTTAAAGTTCGATCGTAGCCCTCCATGATCAGACTCATTTAGTTGTATTTCCCTAAAATTATTGGACTTGTCATATCCTCCCTATATGATGACAAAATAATCTTCACTTCAAAAATCCCCAAAATCTTGCTCATACTTATTCGATAATCACAACTCGACAACTCTCGGTATAAATTCACACTATTCACCAAAAGTTATGTCTATGCATATATATGTCATACCATAATATCCATTAGAACTTACATCATTATATATATCTATTAAAACGTTAGAAATCAAGTCTCAACATTTCGTAAGTATCAACCACATTAAACAATCAAGTTATGTCAATTACAACGTAAGAAATCAAACAATTAGTACATTCAAGTAAAGTCGTACTTTCATTCAAGTAAATAAGAACACTCAAATACACGTCATCCATTCAAAAACAATTAACCAAAAATATATTTAAACCTACTTTCAATCTTCCTTCTCAAAATAACAACTACATGTTCATAATTGTTATTAATATATAAAATATGTTATTTAAAGTCAAAATATATTATACCTTCTTAATACAAATATAATCATTACTACGTGGTAAGTCCCAGATGAATCTCTACGAATTACGATATTTCAACTCATCCCACATTATATAGTATACTCATAATATCAAACCTTCTTGTACCTCTTACCTTAATTGGAGCTTTTATTAGACATAACAATCTCTACGGCAACAACAAATCCAAATAGCTTAACAAGTTCACATCTCCTTCTTTGTAAGAGTGGCGACATAATAAATATCAATTAAAAATTATTAAAGTTTATTGAATGTTAAGTTAAATCTGTAAAAATAAAAATAAAGAACACTAAAAGTCATAACAATTGACGAATTAATTTTTTTTAAAAAGCACCTACAAATTCATGTGCATATCTGAATGCCCACAGAGATGAAGAAAAAACAAGGTATTGTATAGACTCTAGAGTTCAAACTCTAAAAACTAACGTAACCTCAATTAAAGAATCATAAACTCATATATTAATATAAAAATAATATATATTGGTCAACCATTTTTCTATTTTCACAACTAAAATTAATGGTTGATTTTGTTTTGTATTTGTTAATTAATTTTGGTGGTGTGCTCACAAAATTTCATAGAAAAATTTATAAATTAATTAATTATAAATACGAAAGTATTATAATAATTCAATCTTTTACTATTTATACAACAACCTCATTTTTACAATATTGTGTCATTTTATTAAAATATTATCACATCAACAAAAATTTCATGTGGCTCATCTAAAAGTACTATTTCATCGTCTCTCTTCCATCCTCCTTATTATTCTACTTCTAATTTGATTTAACACACATTTTTTTATGGTTTTAATTTCAATTAAAATATTGGTCCTTGTAAACTATTCTGAAGTTTTAATTTTAATTTCTATGCTTTTGATTATTTGGAAAATGGAAGACACTGACACATATACTTTGATCTCAATTTTTCTATTATAATTTTTGTTAGATTGATTGTCGAAAATTTTGTAATTGCTTGCATCTAATTTTTTGGTCTTGGTATGTTTATTTTACGTGCTTTTAGAAAAGAAAAACATGTGGGAATTTTTTATATTTTTTAATGTTACATCTTTGAGTTTTAATTCTATTTATAATTATAATATATTCTGATATATTTATGGTCAACTTTTGTGTGTAGACATTTGGTGCAAATACATCAATGTTTTTACCAAATTGTACTTATATTTTATTACCGAGTATGTTATGTGTCATCCAATATATTTTTCAAATATATGCCATAATTATGTTTTTAATAGATAAGTTATGAAATTTTATATGATGACCACAATACTATATTTCTCACCTCATCTTTAGAAAGTCAAATAGGGTAGCATTTACCTCTCTAAGTGTAGCAGATAATTATGTAATTTTGCTCGGATGATAAATAATAAATACTTAATGTCTATATATCCTACTATTTTGTTTATACCATTGTTTTCAGAACCCCACTTTTTCAACTCAAAAGGAAATCTCATTGCAGCCCAATTATTTTCAAAGAAGTAGATAAAGTTGAATAATTCTTCTTTTGCACAAACAATTTTTGAACATGTGGTATTTTATAATATATACTACCTATTTGGTCATTTTACTCAAAATCTTTATTGTTGTGTGAGTATTGTTTTTGCAGACATATTTTATCTCATCTACGACATGAAAGTATAATGGCTCCTCAAAAGACAATATTGTCCATATTCAGCTTTATAGTAGTGTTGTGTCTTTAGGGATTTAGAACCATGTCTTATTTAATAAATTAAAGAATAATGCTTAATTATTTAGATTCAAAAATTATTTGTTATTTTTTTTTAAGATGTTTTATGTTGTCAATTTTTTTAAAATACTACCTACTTCAAGTTTTTATATTTTTTTTACTTCTATTCAAACATACATACATGGGTTCTTTGTGAAAATTTTCAAGTCAGGTTGTATAGAAGTATCATACTTACATCATTGGAATTTAGATTTGTCATTTCTTTGATAGGGTAGAATGAAATGAATACTAAATGACAAAATTGCATACAAATTTTTCTAAAAATATTTCGACTATAGATTTAGATGTGTTCTTCCACTTTTTCTTATAATACTTTTCTATTAAGAGAGCACCTAGAGTTAAATTAAAACGTTATTTGCAACTATTTTTACAATGATTAAAACAACACTCATTTTATCTTGCCATTTTTAATTCTACTTTTCACTTTGTATTTTCTATTTTGTGTTATCATCTGAATATGCCAACTTAGATCAATTTCATGCTCAGTTATTTTAAAATTATAATTACATGACAACACAGGCGAAAAAGAGCATGATTAATCTTATTTTACGGTAGATTATTATTATTATTATTATTATTATTATTATTATTATTATTATTATTATTATTATTATTATATATTAATATTTATTAAAATACTTTTATGATTTTTAATACTAAATATAATTTATAGATTTTATAGACATCATATAGAGAGAAATGCAACTTGGCTACCATTAGAGATCCATTAATGTTGACTTTACATATTCCACCACCAGCAAAGTAAGTGTCAATACATTGAAATATCTAAGGTTGAGACGAATATCAGGAACATGGCTAACATTCTTCAATTTAAGCTTACATTCAACATTTGTTTCAACCCAAACATCTCCGATACTAATAATTTTACACACTATTTCATCTCCCATTTTTACCGTGCCAAAATCACCAGCACTATAAGATGAGAAGAAATCATGCCTAAGAGTAACATGACATGAGGCACAACCAAGTTCAAGTCAACCTAACTATGTTCAAGTCTTCTCAACCTTCTAACTTAGTACAACCAAGTTGTTGAGGGATGCAACCACTACTAGGCTATATTACAAACATAAAAACCTATGCTCTCAAAAAGTATAATATCTCTCACCCATTAGAAAAATAATACGGTTAAGAACAAGGTTTCAAAGACGATTGTATTGTGTTTTCCGCATTACTTTTATTGTTGTTTTCCAATTATGATTGCACGTTATTTTATAGAGACATCTCGGGGTTATTAGGGTTTCTGAATGTTATCGTAATTGCAAGAATTCCACATGTATCATAATGTTTTGTATCAAATCTTCATAGATTAATTCATCATTAAAATTGTCCACATTTTTCCTTATGATTGATTTTGTGTTTCTTGAAAAGGAAGACAAGAAGAGCAGAGGTTGCCAGGATCAGAGTATGCCACACGATTCTTAAGACCGATAATAGATTCAAGATGTTGAGCAAAGTATAATAAAATTTGACGTCTTCAGAGCGTTGACTTTATATCAAAGCATGGACTTGTATTAGAGTGTTTACTTGTATTAGAGCATTGACTTTCTATTAGAGTGTTGACTTTATATCAGAGTATTGACTTGAATCAAAGTGTTGACATTTTGTTAGAGCCAGACAATCACATGCTTGTCACAATTATCAGATGTGGAATTATCAGAGCGTTGCTTGCAAAAACTAATTACAAGAGGTGCATTTCAGAGCGCGTTCATCAGACTCAAATACAATTTTCAGAGCATTGTTTTGGTATTCCTTTTAGTTGTCCAATCATCAGAGTATGTTGCGTAAAGTCATTTAAGATTACACGATCAAGGAACTGCACACTTAAATAAAACATTAGTGCTTTAAATTGTTCCCATAAAATAATATTTGTTATCATCAAAACTAGTAAGGGACTTAGTTCTTCAATCCAACTTGGTTCTAACAGAATGATTAGCAAGTGGATTACTAGCAAGTTTGCAATTGCTCATGTTAAACCTTTATAACACCTTCTCATGAGATTGATCAATGTAATTATGTTGAGACAACTACAATTTACCATTCTTCTTGTCACGAGTGATTCTCATGCCAAAGACTTGCTTTGCATGACCCTAATCTTTTGGAAAAATAGATATTGGGCACTATATAAGTGGAAGGATTGACAAATCCATTGTCTTAAAATTTTGAGTTAAGATTTGTGTCCAACCCACTTGCATGGTTGCTCATGACCTAACAAACTAAATCATTATATTTTGTTATAATATCTTTTATTTTATACTATATTTGTCGTGTTATCTTAAGAAATATGATATATTTATTTTGTATTCCATAATCATTATATATTATATAATTTTTGTACCGTAATTTATGTTAATAATAGATTTTATAGATTAAGTTTAATATTAACACATCTTTCAAGAGTTTAATATTATGTATTCAATATGTTATATTTATGTTAATAAAATACTTTTTTATAAATTTTATAGAATAAGTTTCTTCATTTAAAATAATGTCAATCTGGATGAATTAAATCAATAAAAACATGTTCTTCACCTGCTGGGTTTTGTTTGGATTTTGTAAGAAAATATTGAAAAACACTAAACTTATGCAATTGTTTTTTTTTTCTTCAACGCCTGACCCACGCCTAGATGGTTATTAAATAAATTTTAATAGGTAAAGTATGATGCCCTCCCCATATCATAGTTTGTATTACATTATACTCTCCTCTAAGTAAATAAGTATTATGATATTGTCCATTTTAACATTAACACATCTTCAAGTGAAAGTTGGTTACATTCAGTATCATTGGTGACTAGTTTTTAGTTTTTTATTGTTTTTTTTTTTATAATTTAGAAACAATATAAATTTTAAAAATCTACTTCATTAGCTTTAAAACTTTGTCTACAAATATTGTTTTACTACTACTATTTACTTGTCAACAATATATTTTTATCATTATTAAAAAAAATAACATAGTTTCATTTGCAGGTTATTACAAACAAAAAAATATAAATAAACTTGCTTTTTGGAAGGGTTCTCTTTTATCTATTCGGTAGAACATGAAAAACAAGAAAGGGTAGTTGAATGGTGCTTGATTTTAAAACTGTTTTAATAAGATTAAAATTAAAAGAGATGAAAACAGAGCATATAAAAAAACACATCACAATACAATTAATTTATCTTATTTCATCATCAACACAGTAGCTACGTCCAATCCCTTCAAACTGAAGAATTCAATATCAGTATTTTGACAAAACAAAAGATTAAGAGCAAGTCTACAAAGACGGTAGTATTGTGCTTATTGTAATACATTTTTGTGTATTGTACAATGAGGGTTGCATGTCCTTTTATAAAGAGCTTTAGGGTTTCTGGTAATTGTTCTAATTGCAAGAAAGCAACATGTATTGTGAAGTTTCATATCAAATCTTCAGAGATTGATTCACCATTAAAACTTGTCTAAAATTATCCTTGTAATTGATTATGCGTATCTTGATACTTAGACAGAAAAAGCAGAGGATATCATGATCAGATTATGTCACATAATCATTCAGACAAATAAAAAGATTCAAGATGTTAAGCATATTATGCACAAATTTGTCTTCTACATAGAGCTGACTTTTTAGAGTGTTGACTTCTATCATAACATTGACTTTTCATCATAGTCAGATGATCGAATGCTTTACACGAATTATCAGAGGCAAACAATCACTTCTTGGTGAAAGGGATTCACAAGCGTGGGTGAGGTAGGGTCAGAGGCATGTGTGAGACAGTAGGTGTTTGTGGAGGGTTAGGGTGAGTAACCAATGGTGTTTGATGATAACAATTATTTATTCTTCCGTAAAGGTAGGACCATAAAAATCTTCAACCACAAAGGGAATATCCTAAGAGCCACTAGTTTGATCGGATATTTTTATGACATCACCACTTTCACCGGATATTTTTATGACATCACCACTTGGAGAGATAAGTCTCATCTTAATGCTATTAGAGATATTTAACATTGGTGTAGATGATGAAACCAAGTGGTGAGCCACTGCACAAGGCCTTTAAGGCTTGAATGAGGGAGCTTTCATTAGCACCAAGGTCAACCCATAGCCCGTGCAGGTTGGGCCACTGCACAAGGCCCCAAAATATTAATTATATATTATCAATTTTTCAAATTATTAAATTTTTTGCAATGTTTTCAAATTTGTATCTTTCTGCATAATTTTAGTTTTTTTATGGATGTTTCTTTAAATGTTTATTTGGTGTTTAGAGAATCAGTTGCACTTCCTATGATCATAGAGTTTGGATGTGAAGATTTTTATTTTCATCCAAGTTTTGGTTTCTTTAAATGTTTCTTGAATTGTGGAAGATTCATTATTGTTTGTCCTTGAGTTGTGTAAGAAGGGTGTAAAAGGAAATTAGTGGGTGTAAGTATAAAAAGTCTTTTTATTTCTATGTTAGCTACAATCCATTTCGCGCGAGTCCATTAGAATTTAATTTCTCAAATCACTATTCCATTCTACTCACAACATCATTCATATGCGATTTCTCACTTGACTCTATTAAGTTATCGGTTTGACCTTTTTCGTTCGCAAATCAGGAGCGTTTTTTGTGAGCATTTTTATATGTCATTTCTTTGCGTTGTGATTTTAAGATATTATTTACGAATTTGCTTTAAAACATTAATAGTTTTGTTTTATTTTTTGTCTCATCAACTGTTTTGTTAGGTTTTGTTTAGGGCAAAATATTTTATTCTGATTGATAATCCCAATTAATGTTTTGTTTGGTTTTTGTTTAGTGTAAAAAACAATTTCGTTTATTTTAATTAATTCTGATATATAATCCCACAACCAATAATGTTCCAAATCTCCTGAAACTCAACCTCATTTCTATATGGGCGATTGAAGAATGCTGCAATCAAACTCCCCCACAAGACTTCATTGTCCCAATTAGAGATAGAAGATTGAATATAGCACCAAGTTAACTGAATGAACCAAAATATATATACCCAGGAAAGTAAAATATAAAAACCAGATAATCAAAATGCATATCAAAAGTGGAAGAGGAAACAAATTAAATTGACCCATTTTTGTGCTGTGAAAGAAACAAAAAAAGATTAGAAGGAAATAAAATGCAAGGAAAAGAAAAATAAGGACTAATGAATACCAATACCAATACCCAGGGTAGTGTCCAGTTGAGATTTGTTTTGAGAAAGGGATGCACATACTCAAATTCCACTGTCTGTGTCAAAAAACTAAAATTTGATTGAAAGCTTGTAGGATTATCTATGCAAGTAGCCAAGTATAATATTTGAGTATTCATTCATTGACTAAGTCAGTGAAAATAATTTTTTTTGTTGATAAATTAAGAGGAAATGAAGAAAAAAAAGTAGTGTAGAGAATTGGCAGGTTCAAGCATGTAACTAAGTATTGCTGTTTAACCTATTTTAGTTTATATTCCAGTTAGAGTTTCTAATTTCAGCATGTCTTGTAACTAGATTACCGAATCTTTAAAAAGATGTGGAATCTCTGAAAACACAACTTATATTCTTGCTGCACCATTTGATGCTACTCCTGATGAGGTGAGAAGATTCTACAAAAATCATGGCACCCACTTTTCCTCTCACTCACAACTAAAATGATATATCTCTCTCTTTATTAGGTAAAAGCCCTAGAGAAACTTGTCATTGGAAAGAGATCGACCTGGACGAGTTGGAAGGCAGAGCAAACCAATCCCATATACAAAAGGTTTGTGTGGGATCTGATCCTTATCACTTTGCATCTTTTTGTGCCAACGAGCATATTCAATAATTTGTTATGTTTCAAAATTACAAGATACCATCCGCCGAACTTGGAATATCATCACTTGTAGATGCGATAACTTGTTGAATAGTTGCTCGTGATGCCTTGTAGAAGAATGTTTGTGACCTGCTCGTGATGCCTTGTGTAAGAATGAATTGGAGTTAGTTGATCCAATATTTAACATGACTTTGGATGAATACGTTTGAAAAAAACATATTGTTGTTTACAAGTAGTATACTACACTTCTGGATAAATTACTGTGTGGAAGTATACTTCTTGAATTATGTGGTTTTTTAGAAATATGACGGTGAGGAAAGTCCCCCCATCAAATTATGTTTAATTTATTTTACCGCCCATTTCTCCATTTTTTCTTAGATGGTAGCAGAAGCCTGAATGTGTGCTGGCTTCAGCCCAATTTTGTTTGCTAAGCTAATTTTATTATTTTCTGGTTATTGTATATTTTTAATTAAATCAAGTACCCCATAACAAAATAAATAGTGAAGTAATATAATAATATTAATAAATTATTACAATTTTTTTACTCATTGTGGATGGAGAGCTTCAATTTTAAAAGAAAATATTTTATTAATTGTGATTAAGTTTAAGAAGACCGAAAGTCTGGAACTACTAAATAAATATTTTATTGAATAACTTTTAGTTTCAATGTACGTAGTCTTTAAGCTGGAAAAATTGTGTAAAAGAAAAAGCCAGAAAGAAAATAATGAAGCGTAAGTGGTTGGTGCATTATCTCGGCCATGTTGCAAGGAACAGAGTTAGCTTGACAAATATATTTAGTCTTCTATGGTGTATTCCTTTCAAAATGAATATAAGTATAATAATAGTTAGAAAGTTGATTTATTTTGACTAAATAATTCATTAGATGTATTAATTTTTGAACTACTACATTTATTTATATTTTATTTCAAATGAAGTATGAAATATGATAGCTTCTAAAACTTTAAAATATTTGTATTAAGTGTTTATTTGGTATTAGACGTACTTGTATCATGTTCGTGAGTAATTTATTTTTTCTCATTATTTTAGTGTTAGTGAAATAGATAATTGTTATATATATTAATAAAATATTATTTATGAATTTGACTTTATTTATTGTTATAATTAGATACAATTTATGACTTATTAAATTTTATTTGTGATTATAAATTTAAATTAAATAATTTAACATTTTTTATATAACTATATTAAAAAATTCAAGTTTTTCATTGAACTATCCATTCATCATAGTTTGACACTCTGATGATCATTTAATGAAAATTTTACCTCGTACTTTTAAATTTATAATTATATTTTCATATTTTAATAAAAATTTAATTTTATCTTTTTTTTACAAAAAAAATTAAACTTTATATTTTTTGGAACATAATAGTATTTTGAATAACTTTAAAAAAAAAAATTTAAACATATTTTTATTCAAAAAAACTTTAAAAAAAAATTCAAAACATACACACTTTAATAATTATATTATAAAATACTTTATTAAAATTTTCTGAAACATATTTGTATTTCTCATTTAATGTCTACTCTGGTGTACAAAATAAGAAAGATGGTGAGAAATGATCGACAGCTTTTTCATAAAAAAATCACAATTTTTGTATTAATTATTTTTTTATTAATTATACTCTTTAATTAATACGATTTTTAAAAAACAAAATAATAACATAAAAACTATAAATTCTATAATAAAAAATTTATTAATTAAACAAATATATCACAAATAAAATTTAATATAGATATTATTTATAATTTTAAAACATAAAAAGAATCACTTTTTATTCAAGTATTGAAATATTTTTAATGTATACTATATCCTTTAAATTGTTAAAAAAAAATTAAAAAAAATAATGGCATAGTCTCGATATAAATTATTGATAAAGGATTCAAAATTTTACATTTTACTAACTAAATAATATATAATATAAGTATACCTATAATATAATTAATAATGTAATAAATTAATTAGTTTGAAAACTTTTTTTTTATTAATATCCAATTTTCTTTATTAAAGATTTAAAACTCTTGCTTTAATGGTTGGTCTGTGAAGAAAAAACATATAATATAATGTTACAATTCTAGTACAATCTGGATATTTTTAACTCTATTTTTATTGAGTGTGACAATTCCAGTGCAATCTGGATATTATTCAGAGAAAAGCATACACAGTCTTCACCTAGAAGAAAAAGTAACACATCTTAATTGTTGAAAAAACCTTAATAACGTTGTGCTCAACAATCCATGTCAATTACATGATGAATAGCCAAAGGCGGAAGCGTACCTGCGGGAATTGCCATTAATGAAATCCTGAGATGATGATGATAGAGCCAATGGGTTGGGTGATCTTCCTCAGCAAAACACCCTGAAGACCTTGCTCTCTTGATGGGGATAGAGAGAACCAGAGAATTTTCTCCTTTAGGGTTTTGAAACTGAATAGTCTTGTTGTGTTTGCCTTGGGGACCATTACCCCTATATATAACTATTATTAGTTATATCCCAAATTGCAGTATTTCCAATTCAGCCCCTCATTAAATTAGAAACTGCCTAGTATCTACACTATTAATTTTCATAACTATTATGCTCTTTAGCCATAAACTATTATATATTATTTGACCCCTAGTTTATTGGCTAATTATATAATGACCCCAACACACTTTATTAATTAATTACATATGTGACCCATAAATCTTACAATCTCCCACTGGTCACACATGTATCCTTAGGAGTGTGTTAGACTTTATGACGTCAAAAATGTCATTATAATTACCTTGAGTATAATCCAAATTGTCCCGTCCATTAATCATATCAGCACATGGAACCAAAGAGGCTTTCGTCATAATAAGCATAACTAAACCCATCAATGATCACCCGTACTGACACAACTAAATGACATAGACCCATTATGAAAAGTGTAGCATGAAAATTACATGAAGTTGGTCAATGCATGTCAATTTTCAACTGGTCCTACTTTATCGAATGAGATCATACCATAACTTAAATGTACAAAGTAACCAAAAACTGAATACTTTAAACTTTATTTCTGATCAGAAAGTCCAAATACAATGTATTTGTACTTTACAATTAAACATAGAACATGAATTACATAATGGACGAAACTCCCACTAAAATCAAGATTCCTCAAACTGTAGCACACCCATGTGAGCAGTATGCTCATGAAAGACCTTGGGTGGTAGACCTTTAGTGAGTGGATCCGCAATCATGGAGTTTGTCCTTAAGTGTTCTATGGATATCTGTCCACTTTGTACCTTCTCTTTAACAACTAGGAACTTAATGTCAATGTGCTTTGACTTGGTTGAGCTCCTATTATTGTTAGAATACAGGACTGCTGATCTATTGTCACAATACAACTTGAGTGGTCTTTCAATCCCTTCAACTATTTGCAGCCCCGTGACAAAATTTCTCAGCCAAATGCCCTGGTCAGATGCCTCATGGATTGCTACGAACTCTGCTGCCATAGTTGATGAGGCAGTAAGACCTTGCTTGGCACTACGCCAAGAAACTGCTCCACCAGCTAACAGAAAGACATAGCCTGAAGTTGATCTTAAGCTGTCTTGGCATCCCGCAAAATCCGAGTCAGAGTACCCAGTGATCTCTAACTGGTCTGACCTCCTATATGTGAGCATGTAGTTTCTTGTTCTCTTCAAATATCTCATGACCCTCTTGGCTGCTTTCCAATGGTCAAGACCTGGATTGCTTAAATATCTGCCTAAAATCCCTACTATGAACGCTATGTCTGGACGCGTACATACTTGGGCATACATAAGACTCCCTACAGCTGAAGCATAAGGGATCTTTTGCATTTCTTGAATTTCCAAACTTCCCTTAGGGCACTGTTTGAGACTAAACTTGTCTCCCTTAGCAACTGGGGTGTCCCCTGGTTTGCAATCCTGTAACCCAAACCTTTTGAGAACCTTATCGATATAGCTCTTTTGTGACAATCCAAGAATACCTCGAGATCTGTCTCGGTGTATCTGAATTCCTAATACAAAAGAGGCGTCACCAAGATCTTTCATCTCAAAATGCTTTGATAGAAATTTCTTAGTTTCGTGCAACATGCCTATATCGTTAGTGGCAAGCAGTATGTCATCAACATACAAGACCAGGAAAATATGTCTGCTCCCACTGAACTTATGATACACACAATCATCAACTGTATTCATCTCAAAACCAAATGAGAGAATTACTTGATGAAATTTATGGTACCATTGACGAGAAGCTTGTTTTAGCCCATAAATGGATTTTCTTAGTTTGCACACCATATTCTTTGGGTCTCCCAACACAAAGTTTTCTGGCTGCACCATATAGATCGTCTCATCAATGTCGCCATTGAGAAAAGCTGTTTTTACATCCATTTGATGAAGCTCCAAATTAAAGTGAGCAACAAGAGCCATGATTATTCTTAAAGAGTCCTTCGATGAAACCGGAGAGAAAGTCTCTTTATAATCAATCCCTTCCTTTTGAGTATAACCCTTAGCTACAAGACGTGCCTTATATCTCTCCACATTACCATTGGAATCCCGCTTGGTTTTAAAAATCCATTTGCAACCAATGGGTTTCTTTCCTTCAGGTAATGGGATAAGTTCCCAAACTGAATTGTCTTGCATAGACTTGTACTCCTCATTCATTGCTTCGATCCACTTATCTGAACGAGAATCTTGCATGGCTTGATGAAAGTTGACTGGGTCGTCTTCCGTCATGCCAACATTTTCCTCTACCTCATTGATAAATACTACATAATCATCCGAAATAGCATTTTTCCTTTCTCTAGTGGATCTCCGCAATGGAGCTGGCTCTTGAGGCACTTGTTCTTGAGGATCTTGAATTTGATCTGGATTTTGTTCTTCCTGAACAACCAGATCATCTTGAGTTTGTTCAATAATGGGAAAGTCAATTGGTGGAAGAATCAGTTCTGGAATTGTTACCGATTCTTCCTCAAAGACAAAATCTTTAACCTTAATCTTCCCCCCAAACTCAATATCCTCAAAGAACGTTGCCGTTCCCGTCTCAAAAATTGTTCTCAAATTAGGATCATAAAATTTATAGCCCCTTGATTTTTCTGAGTACCCTATAAAATAGCTGCTAATTGTTCGGGGTTCAAATTTCTTTTCATTCGGCCTATAAGGCCTTGCCTCAGCTGGACATCCCCAAACATGAAGGTGCTTCAGACTAGGCTTACGCCCAATCCAAAGCTCATAAGGTGTTTTAGCCGCTGCCTTAGTTGGTACTCTATTAAGAATGTATGCTGCTGTTTTTAATGCCTCTCCCCAGAGTGACTCTGGCAAGGTGGAATGACAAATCATACTCCTTACCATATCCTTAAGAGTCCTGTTTCGTCTTTCAGCTACACCATTCATGCTGGGTGACCCCGGCATAGTGTATTGTGGGACGATTCCACATTCCTCTAGGTATTTGGCAAATGGTCCCGGACGTTGTTCACCTGAACCGTCATATCTGCCGTAGTATTCACCACCACGATCAGATTTGACCTTTTTAATTCTTTTATTAAGTTGATTCTCAACTTCTGCCTTAAAGGATTTGAACACGTCTATTGATTGGGACTTTTCGTGAATTAGGTAAAGGTAGGCATATCTAGAATAATCGTCTATGAATGATATAAAATATTGTTGACCATTCCAAGAAGGAGTTGGAAATGGCCCACAGATGTCCGTATGTATCAATTCTAAGACGTCTGTAGCTCTATATGCGCCTAATTTCTTATCTTTAGTCTGTTTTCCTTTAATGCATGCTACACAAACGTTAAAGTCTGTGAAGTCAATGGAATCTAAAATTCCATCTGACACAAGTCGTTCAACTCTATTTTTAGAGATGTGACCTAGACGCTTGTGCCAAAGCACCCCTGAATTGAAATTGTCAATTTTCCGCTTAGTACCACGTGATTCCACATTCAAGGTTTCATTATAGTTAGCCACAGTTTCCAACAAATAAAGATTATCATAACCAGAAAGTAAACCGGTTCCAACAACATTCGAATTTAAAGACAAAGTAAATTCTTTATTCCCGAATGAACAATAATATCCTGATTTGTCCAAATAAGAAATAGAGATCAAATTCCGTCTAAATGACGGTACAACAAAAGTGTCTTTTAAATCCAAATAATGACCGGAACTTAATAATAATCTAAATTTTCCTATGGCTTCAACTTCTACCTTCTTCCCATCTCCTACATAGATCCATCTTTCAGTATCACTAGGCTTTCGGAAGTTCAGGCAACCCTGCATTGAAACACTGATGTTAGTAGTTGCACCAGAGTCTAACCACCAAGTGTTTCTAGGTACTGAAGCTAAATTAACCTCAGAACAGACCAAAGACAGAATCATACCTTTCTTAACACGCCAAGCGTGATATTTGGCACAATCCTTCTTCACGTGTCCAGAACTCCTGCAGAAGAAGCAGTTGTTATCCTTAGTCTGCTTCTTTTGTTCTGGACCCTTAGCAGCAGCTTTGTTCTTGGGCTCCTCAATTCTTTTCCTTTTGCCCTTGTCTTTAGAGATGCTAGTAAAGTGAGCACTTTCAGTCCTATCTTGCTTCAGCCTGTCCTCTTCTTGCACACATAATGAAATGAGCTCATTAAGAGTCCATTTCTCCTTTTGACAATTATAAGTCACCTTAAACTGACTGAATTGCGAAGGAAGAGACAGCAATACTAAATGAATGAGTAAGTCATCTGACAACTCAAGCTTTAGACCTTTAAGCTTAGAAGCAATGTTGGACATCATCATAATGTGCTCTCTTATATTTCCCTTGCCTTGATACTTCATGGAAATTAAATTCTGAAGCAAAGAACTTGTTTCAGCCTTATCACTTTTTACAAAGCGTTTTTCCATCTCAACAA
>NC_021164.2:41223332-41239625 GCF_000331145.2 Cicer arietinum
ATGGGGATAGAGAGAACCAGAGAGTTTTCTCCTTTAGGGTTTTGAAACTGAATAGTCTTGTTGTGTTTGCTTTGGGGACCATTACCCCTATATATAACTATTATTAGTTATATCCCAAATTGCAGTATTTCCAATTCATCCCCTCATTAAATTAGAAACTGCCTGGTATCTACACTATTAATTTTCATAACTATTATGCTCTTTAGCCATAAACTATTATATATTATTTGACCCCTAGTTTATTGGCTAATTATACAATGACCCTAACACACTTTATTAATTAATTACATATGTGGCCCATAAATCTTACATTAATTTCTACCTCTTTGACATTCTTAGTAGAAATAAACCCACTACAGTACAAGTTGCACAACCAAACATCAACGTTGAATCAAAATCAGCCACCCCTTTTGGCCACGTGTATGCAACGACGACCCCAAAGAGAGGGTCCCAATGAAAGTTCTAAAATAATTAGAAATGCACAGGGTCTTTATTTATCTTCGAGTCAAAGTGAAAATTTAACACTTGTTTTGTACGCTGATTTTGGATTTACAAGAAAATTCAAAGGTACTATTAGTGTGTTTTCGAGGAATCCTGTTACTGAACCAATTAGTGAACTTTCTGTAGTTGGTGGAAGAGGTAAGTTTAGATTGGCTAGAGGATTTGTTCATGTTAAGACTCATTCTATTGATTTCAAAAATGGTGATGTCATTCTCAATATGATGTTACTGTGCTTCACTACTAAATAAACTTTGATTGTCAATTTCTTATGTTTTGAGATTAATATAAAGGTAATTTCATACAAATCATTATTGTGAATAATATGTGATGCAACAATCAAAAATATTATGCAGCTAAGAAACAATGTATGAAGTTGTGTGTCGATGAGACAAATCTATATAGACTATATCTACATTTAAATGGTACCTACATTTAAAATAGTCACATGAGAGTTTTCGATATTATGTGTTGATTACGTAAAATATTTTTTATTGTCGATATAATTAAACATTATCTATATTTTATAATTTAGGAATCTTTTAATAATTTAATTTATATATAATGTCATAATTATTTATGATGTTATTTGGTTAAGATTTATCAACTGTATATTTACATCATCAATAATTGATTTTTCATATAGTCGTTCATAGAATAAATTAAAAATATATAAAATATAAAAATCAGTTTCATATTATTTTAGAAGATTTGAAATTATTATGCACATTTGTCATTTTGTAACAGCATATGTATTTTTAACTCCTTGATTAAACTAAATATTTATTTTTGAAATATAAATAAAGCATGAGAAATTCAAAAGTAAGAAAAAGAAAAGAAAAGAAAAATTGTGGTAAATCAAAGCATGAGCCAAAATAAGGTTTATAAATTAATATCCTCTCTCATAATCGAGGTAAATCAAAACATGTTTAACTCATATATAATTGAAAGGTTAATACTAATAATTAGTCTCACTACTTACATTGACTGTAAATAAATGTTTTATATATAAAAAATGTAACTTATATATTTAATGTTTTAAAGTTGTTCCTGATCTCCAGCAGTATATTGATGCTCCCATGACAGTATAATGCCATAGCCCATCAGTATGCAATATGCATAGCATATAATATATAGCCAAGTGTTGAAGAAAACAAAAAATAGCCACAGTGACCATTGCATATTTATAGCATGGAGAATACATAACAACCAGAAAAGAGAGCAAGTGGACAGCAACACTTATGTGTCCTCTTGACTAGAGAATGTTGCATTACAAATCAAATTCAATCACCGTTAGATGACGGAATGTAGAAGGACTGCTAAGTCTCAAGTAGGTGGAAGAAAAGTTTGTTTTTCAGTTTTTTAATTCGGTCAAATTTTATGAAACAGGAAACTTCGGATCAATTACCAATTTCACAAATCAATGCAACCCACATAACTCGATAAAAAAAGTTGAAAGAAATCAATAATATAATTGACATATATATTGACCCCAAACAACTGGTTAATTACATCAGACTAGAGAATCCGACAGAAAAAGATTCTGACATTAACATATTGTGGAAATGGGAAAGGAAATATTCTCAGTTTAATTATAGTAAAATGGATATTCCATAGATAAATTACCTCCTATCAGATATACTCTGGAAACCAAAAAAAGCTAATTCTACATTTGTTCTGACTGTAACGTTGTATTCAATGCTACAACGGAGGGAAAACGGGATCAGTAGCAGCTCTAACAGCAACTTTAGCCATAGCAGTAACATTGATAGGAGGTGTCAATACAGGCCCAACAAGTGGAATCTGGTTCAATGCTCTATTATGTTGGAGAACCTACATCATTCAAGTGAATAGCTGTAAAAAACAAAGGAAATCTGCTGCTATTCTAACATATATCAATGCAAAACACACAAATACACAAAAAAAGTCAGAACTTGGATCAGGGGAACGAGAAATGCAACTCGATTTCAGAAATGCTTACAAATAGAAACCAATCAATCTGGTAAACAGTTTGGACAACCATAATTTAAATGGAAAACCCCTATATAAACCAAAAATTAATACGAGGAATGCAAAGACAGGAAAAACCTTGCACTTCAATTCCTGAAACTGGCTTGGTGAGGTGACATACAAAAACTAATGTGAATTCATCAACAGAGCAAAATTATTTGCACATGTGGACTGAAAAATAAATGTATATGTGATAGTTAGCACATGACAAGCTAAAAGATGGAATTTAAACCAACTTCGGAGGTCTCGTGGTTTCAATTTACAGCTCCCCAGTGTCAAGGAAAGTAGGAAACTGAATACTTACCTCCATAAGGAAATCTGGTCAGAAGCTCTATTTCAGCAGCTCTCTGCATCAATTAAGGCACAATATGTAATTATTGAGATTAAAATGCAAAAATTCTCAACATCAGCTGTACATAATTTGCTTTTAGGTGTAGAAATAGAAGGTGTACATGACAAATGTTTCATTAAAATTCCAAGAAAGGGGGAACCAATGGGAGGTGAATCTTCTGGAATCCGGAGACACGATGAACATTAAAATTTTGTTAGAGGATCCAGAAAGGGGTACAAGCATACAAAGTGGTTAGGCTGGAGGTTGTTCTATAGAAGAGTTTAGGGGGAGGTATTATAGTTTCTTTCCATTTCTAGATTCTAGCTGGGGGCTGGAGGTATTATAGAAGAGTTTAGGGGGAGGTTGCCACTAAGAACATAATCATATCTTTCAAATTTACAATGACTAAATGTATGGTCGTACCTCTACAAATTAAAGTGCAAACTCTAATTGTGTCATATAGTAAATAACAAGAATAGATGTAAATATGGCAAAAACAATGTTTGATGCAGTCTTTTTAGTGAGTATAGAGAATGTGAGTGTTATTTCAAAATTAGAGAGGATGTAAGTGTCATTTAAAGAGAACTCAGCGGAGGTCAATGCAACTTTCACAAAGTATTAACATATAAATTTGTACTTTTTAAATCTTTAAATGGGTTTATATAATAAAGAGGAAGCTCAGTTGTTAAACATTGTACAACATTTATGTTTTTCAAATTTATTTCTTTAATCCCAAAAGCATCATCAGATCCATGTAGTTCATCCTATCTAGCAGGAAAAGTCATGGTTGTTGTTGTTGTAGCACATGTACTGCCTCTACCCAAAAAATAAGGAGGGTAGGAACTAAGAAAGTAGATTCCAAAGGACAAATGTGCAAATTCTTCGTTTACCTTGATCGGAAGCTGCTCTAATTGCATTGATGTTAGCAGTTCCATTAATTTTGTACATGTATGAGTTGGAGCCAAAACCGCCTATACATGACATCTTAAAAAAGAAACATAATTAACTAAAAGGACTTAATATTTACAATACAAAAAAACAAAAGAACATTTAGATATACTTCTGTATCCTACAGCAATGGAATTTGGATATATTAGATTAGTTAGTAATCCATGCTTATTACAATTCTTTCAAACATTTGATTCTCATTTCCATATCAATCTGCTAGCATCTTCTTTTGGGCTCTATTTGGGAGTTTGGAGAGGAGGGGAGGGGAGAGCTTTGGGAAGAGGAGAGGAGATGAGAGAGACAGAGAGAATTCTTCCACCTTATTTGAGCTGGTGTTTTTGTAGAAAATGAGAAGGATGTGCACATGACTAATATACTTTTAATTCTGAGATTATTATAAAGAGATGAAAATGATTTGAAGAATATATTTAAGTCCTACAAAATCCACCTCCAATACATTTTTTTGAGTTCCCCCAATTAAGGAGGATTTTGAATAATAAAGAAAGTTAAACCTCGGATTCAAGTTGGGGAACTATCCATCTTTCACTTTCTCTTTCCTCCTTCCTTTTTTCCAAAGCCTTCCCCCTCTCATAAACTCCCAAATGGAACGTTAGTACGCAATCTTCCTTCCCTCATTTTTAAACGACTTTCAACCAAATTTTACCATCATTCTCGTCAATGTTATCCAAATTCACTAGTGTTAGAGGTCAGGCTTCAACGAGCTTTATATACTGTATCTCTAACCTATTTTCATCTCAACCACTCGTATGTTACACATTCCTTTATAACAAGAGAATATCCTATTACCCAAAAAAACAAAACAAAATGGTAAAACCTGCTACCTTTGATGCATTAATAGTAAACTATATTGTTATAGAAAATGTAATCTAAGCACAGGGGATCACACCATAAATATTGATTAAACCATAAGAAACAGCTTGTAATTGCAAAGGAAACATAAAATAAACAAGAACAGTTTCGCTATGGGCTTCCTATTTAGTTGCTAAATATTACTAGGCATTTTAACAAGAATTTGAAGAAATTTAAAGACATGAATTTGAAGAAATGAGAAATGAAAGATCAACTTTGAGATGAATTGGCTAATACAAATAAAGCAGTTTAGCGCAACAACCACTAGATAAAACAACTGATGAATAGCTTGAACTTTAAACCCATGCCATATACTAGAGATCAAATTCATGAAGATGGGATTAGTGATAATGATGATCAGATTGGTGATCATGATGCTGGTGATTTTGATGATGAAATTGCTGATAATGATGCTCGTGATCATGATGGTGAAGAGTTAGATGGATAGTGATAAGTTAATCTGAAGAACCAATATGTTGCAATTTGTTACGACTAAATATATTATGTTTAAACTAAAATTTTATTTGTATTATTTTGAGTACTTACAAATATTAGTTAAATGTATTATGTTCTTTAATTATATACATTGATATGATTAATATTTTCAAATGATTTTGGTGTTTGAATTTTTTAGATATTGAAAACAAATTAAAAAATTATTTTTATTGTTCTTTTGAATATTAAAGTAATGTATTTAAAAAAAACGGTAATATTTAGAGACGTAATTGGTGACCAAATATTTAATAAAAATAATAATTATATCACAAATTTCGTCTCTAAATCGGTCACTAATGACATAAAAATTAATTCAAAGTGGTTGCTAAATCAGTCTCAATAATCGGTCACAAAATTAGTCACAAAATTCAGTCACAAAATCGGTCACAAAATTCGGTCACTAAATCAGTAACTAAATTCGGTCACTAAATCGGTCACTAAATTCGGTCGCTAAATCGGTCACTAAATTCGGTCGCTAATTTGGTCGCAACAGCTAGCGACTAGCAGTTTACCAACTGATTTAAATTGGTCACTAATTTGGTCACTATTGGATTTAGTGACCGATTTTCTCTATTTAGTGACCGAAAAATTGACCTCTAAAAGCGTTTTTTCTAGTAGTGTAAGGGGAAACTTACAACAGCAGTGACCCCATTCAGAGCTTCTTTCAATGAATGAGCTGAAAGTAGATTCCCTAATTATGTGAAAACAATTTAAATACATTAGACAACTTTGTGTCCCACAAAGATATTGTTTGCAAGGAAATGCAAGGGAAAAAACAGACCTTTATACCAAATGACGTTGCTTGCCCAGGAGTCATGCAGAGATGACCTGCCAGACCTGAAAGTAAAAGACAGTGAATGGCATGGCCTATAAATTACAAGGATAAAGAACTAAATAATAATAAATATGAAAAGGAGTACATGGTAGCATTGCAAAACAAAATGCAAATAAAACAGGCCAGTGATTTTAACTTCCCACGACTATCCGATTTCCAAAATATTCAACACAAAAGAATTAAGAGTTACATAACATAAAGCATGATGGACTGATAGTGGTCACAAATATGAAAAAGCATACCTGCTAATACTCGCAACAGATAAACCATGATTTAAGGCTTCTCTACAAATGTGTGATCCAACAAATCCATTGCCTCCCAACACAAGCATACCTGTTATGACTTTAAGTGTTCGCAAATCTTTTCCCAAATGCCAACCTAGTGATGTGTCATTTCATCTAAAATTAGTAATGTTACCATTTTTTTACTGAAAAAAAAATCATAAATGACTTTTTTAGAACTTGTTAAATTTTGAAAGTGTATAAATCAAACAAAAAAATTTATTGGGACTAAAATCAAAACGAAACATATTTGCAAATACCAAATATATATATTTAAACCTACTTTCAATCTTCCTTCCCAAAATAACAGCTATGTTCATTATCATTATTAATAGATAAAATGTGGTATTAATAGTCGAAATATATCATACCTTTTTACTTATATATATATATATATATATATATATATATATATATATATATATATATATATATATATATATAAATGCAAATAAAGTTTCACGTAAGTTACATTAACATACATACAAAATATCAACAAATTATATCTTAAAGTTTATCAAATGTTAAAAGAAACACTAAAAGTCATAATAATTGACAATATTTAAAAGTTTAAAAATACCCATAAATTCACACGCATGTCTCATAGCACATGAAAATTAAAAAAAATACTAATAGAAGGTATAGACTCAAGAGTTCAATGTTATTTTAAATCTTCCTTCACAAAATAATAATTACATGTTCATATATTATACCTTCTTAATACAATAATAATCATTGTAATTCATTGCCTAATAAATATGAATAAAGTATTTACACTAACATGCGTTGTTAAAGTTTATTGAATGTTAAATTAAATTTGTAAAAATAAAATAAGAAACGCTAAAAGTCATAAGATTCTATGGTGGTTGACTCATTACACCTCACATTCTATGGTGGTTGACTCATAAGTCCATATATGTACTATAGAAAAGTCGTCTTTTGTACCCCTTCAATTAACTCTATACTTCCTATTTAAAAAATTTATGTTCAAAATGTTCAAAATACTCTTAATAAAACTGTAAAAATTAAAAAAAAATTCTCATATCCCCACAAGTTGTGCGTTTTCAGAAAAATAAGTGTTATTGAATTTTTTTTATCTGAAATTTCAGGATGAATGAAATTTCCGGTAGTTATAAATGAATATCGGAAATTTCATCCAAGCAGGAAATTTGAAATTTACTGTATTGATTTATAACTATCGAAAATTTGAAATTTCTAGGATGTTCATCGAAATTTTCATTCCTTGTTGAAATTTCCCCAGGATGCGACCATGTATTAGGCTTACAAAACTTTTTTCTTCTCATTTTTACAATTACAAAATTATTTATTTAGTAAAACAAAAATAATTATAATATTTTAAAATAAAAAATATTATTAATAAATTAATTAATAAAATAAAATTATATTAATAATAATAATAAAGTAAAGTGAATTATATTATTAAAATTTTATATTTTATAAATATTTTTATTATTATGTTTTAATTACATTAACAATATTTTATTATTATTATTATTATTATTATTATTTAATTTTTTTGTTTGTTTACTAGATCGGAAAAAAATAGGAGGAAGTTGTTAAGAAAATAAGTTGTTATTTTATAAAATATTCCCAATAAAAATAGGAGAGTTGTTAAGAAAATATGTTGTTATTTTATCGGTAAAATATTAGGGACACATTATTTGTTTTTAGCACATTTAGTCAACCATTTGATGTATTTTTTTTCTTTAATTTAATATATTTTATTTTATTAATAGTATTTTGATTTTTTAAATAAATTAAAAATAATTATAAAAAAATCAAAATTCTATTATTAAAATAAAATAAAATACATTAAATTAGAGAAAAAAAAGTGGTTAAATAGATGTGCCAAAACAAATGACTTGTTATATTATAATAACTTTCTACTTTTTTTTATCGGTCTAATAAATAAAAATAATAATACTAAAATTTGAATTTAATGTTTTTTTTTCAATTTGTGGTATTTTTCTTCTTTAATTTAATGTATTTTATTTGTTCAATTTAATTTATTTTATTTTATTAATATAATTTACTCTATTTTTATTATTATTATTTCATACTTATTTTATAATTTACTTATTTCTATTAATATAATTTACTTATTTTATTAATATAATCTACTCTGTTTTTTCATACTTATTTCATAATAAAATAAAAAATAAAAAAGTAAATAACATACCAGATTTTTTATAATTTCGGTTAAGTAGAATAATTACCGGATATTTCAAAAATTTAAAATTTCTAGTAAGGAAAATGTAACTAACAGAGTATTCTAATTTGCAGTAAGTAAATGTAACTACCAGAAATTTCATGGCACAAAATTCCGGTATTATAAATACTTTACTGGAAATTTGGTGGCGAAATTTCCGGTAACATAATTGTACTACCGAAAATTTGAAATACAAAATTTTCATTAGTGAATATTTGTGTACCGGATTTTAATGGAAAAATTTTACTTAGCGGAAATTCAGTTTAGGGAGCGAGATTTTGAAGTAATTTTTTTTATCATTCAGTCAGTGAAATTTTTAAGGATAATTTTGGATTTTTAATAATTTGAGGGTATAAGTTTAATTGAGGTACAAAAGTCAACTTTCATACTATAATCCATGTGATCAAACCGAGTAAGATTGGATCAGTCATTTGACATCCCTATATTCAAAATTACTCTAATTTAAATATATTTCTTATCACACAAAATTTGTTATTTATTACTCAGTCATATATTCTAATCACTATTTAAACAATAATCTTAAATATACTATTATCTAATCACTCTATTTATGCAATAATCTTAATTGTGTTAACCATTACTTAATCACATCGTCCAATCATTCTATTTATACAATAAGCTTAAATTTGTTGATTGTATTTTTTTTTATTAATAATGGTCATTATAGTAAAAACAGTGAATGGACAAAAAGGTATATTTTTAAAAATTTGGGATCATATATAAGAAATTAATTAGATTTTTAAATAATAAAATAAGATCAAGAGGGAAGTTGACTAGGGGGTGGGTTGACCCCACTTTTATATGTAAAACTCAAAATCTAAGGTCAAAAGCATATATAAAATAATATATTATAAAGAATTGATCAATGTCTCTCTTCCTTCTTCTTCATTCACTAGAAAGAGGTCTGAGCCATGTTTCAGTTTGGAGTTATTCTCATAATTAATTTTTCTTTTTCATGTTATTAAATAAGTGATTTTACATAAATTTAATAGTTTTTTTTTAATGATTTTATGAATTGATTGTTGCATTATTCTATCTGTTATTTTGTTTTTTATAAAAATGATGAATCTGAATATATAATTATTTTCACTACTTTTATTTTATCATATTTATAATTTTTTTATCATTAAATATTATTAAATATTATCATATTTATATTTTATTTTATATATTTTATCAATAGAATAAAAGAGTATCTAGTAAAATAATAGAATAATGAAAGATTGGTACGTCACAACCACTTGGAAAACCGGGGATAGTATTCTTTTGGCTTAATTGCAGTTTTGATCCCCCTATTTTAGCTGAATCGCGAAAGTAGTCCCCCCATTTTATTTCTCCCCAGTTCTGGTCCCCAAACAGAATTTTGGTCACAAACTTGATGAAATTTCATTTTTTAAAGCTGTATTACACCATTTATAATCATATATTCCAGGTACAATTGTTGCAAATGAGATTTTGAGGCATGATGTGACTTAAATAAATGCAAAAAAATGATATTTCATCAAGTTTTGGACCAAAATTCTGTTTGAGGGACCAAAACTGGGTAGAAACAAAATGGGGGGACTACTTTCGCGAATCAGCTAAAATATGGGGACCAAAACTGCAATTAAGCCTATTCTTTTGCTTTTTCATGTTGCAACAACAGATTCGTACACCAGAATCCAGATATATCCAGTAACTATAATTAGATTACTTTAGACGCTAAATCCTAATTAAAATTAAAACATAATCATAAAACTAGTGCTCTATCCACTTAATTATGATGCCGATGTTGAAAACACGAAAAATTATAACTTATATAATATCTTCTTTTGGGCACATAAATATTTTTTTTCTCAAACAACATAAATATCTAAGCATCATCATTTTAATAAACACTACTAATACTAATGATAATAATTAAATTATTTATATACCTTTATTTTATATATGTAAAATTAGTCAAAAAGATTAAAAGAATTCATGAGTATATTGATGTTGATTTTGATGTTTTTTTTTTCATTTATAAATAGAATAAGGGGAACTAATTAACAGCGGAAGGTGTGATTAGAAAAAAAGGCGTTGATGTTTAAAACACTAGTATATCTCTATGATCCTGTATAGATTTAGCTCTGGAATGGATATATCAGAATCAGAGATACTGTTTTTGGAATATTTGTTACCTCTTTTAATCTATGATTAATTATGAATTAGATGTTCTTAGATTGGTAGTTTTGCTTGTGCATTGTGGCCAATTAATTCAATTTGGCTAGCTATGTTGATGTTGTGGGTCTGACAGTTTTGTTTGGTCGTGAGAAATAGGAAGGAAAGTTAGGAGGATTAAAGAAAGGGTCTTCAACAGGTTTCAATTTTTCTTCTTTGGAAGCTCTCAAGAAGTCATCAATCTCTTTCACTTGGCCTTATAACATTCTGATTTCTCTTTCTTTTCGGTCAAAGTCTTGGCCAAAGGTTCTTTCTTCTAACATCCTTCTTAGGTCATGATCCAACTGAGAAACTTGAGCTTTCAAGGTTCTGTAATGCTTTTGCATTTTTTGAGACAGAACTTTGAGATCGTCATCTGTTTCTTCCATTTTTTATGTAATTTTATTCACCTTTCTATTTAAATTATGGAGAGTATCGTTTTGAGCAATCATGTTCTCTGATTGCCAATTTAGAACTTCTTCTGTCTGGGTCAGAGGTTTGAATTTTCCATCAGGTTGGACTTCAGTGGGTTGTATGAAAGGTTTGGATGACTTGTTTGTGATTGGGTTTACCTTTCTTTCTAGAGCAGGGAATTGCTGGTCATATTCTGGTGTAAAAGCTGAGTACATGAAGCAAGGGATTGGATTGCTATTTTTTGGAGGTTCTAAAGGTTTATAATGACCTAAGGGAGACCACGAAATAAGGTCAGGGTATCTGGTGGAATAAGGTTTTCTTCTCTAAGAATCCTAAGAGCTTCTTCGTAAATTTGGAGAGGAGGAGCTCTTTTTTGGATTCCTACCCAAGGACCATTGTGTAGATCAGTCCTTCTTTGTGGAGGTGGTGGTGGTTTACACCTACCTTTCTTTTTCCTCTTAGGGCGGATGACATCTTCATCCATCTCATCATCATGCATCCAGCAGTCACAGTTTGGGTCACACTTAGTGGGATCTACATCCCAAATGAAACGTCTGTCTATTTTATCTGTATATATGGGTTTTCCATCTGTCGTAACCGCATGGATAGGACACCAGTCTTCCTCGAGCACTGGTTGAATCATCAGAGTTTGGAAGATCTGAGAGGATGAGCTACTTCCTTCGTCTGGGTTTTTGAAGATCGTCTTGACTATCTTGTCAACAGATGATCTCCTAAAAATTGCTTCTTGAGATTGGATCGGCCTTTTGTCTTGTTACATCTTTTCATAGTTTGTGATCCATTCAAGAGGAATCAACTATGTTAATTATTCTCTCGATATTTTTCTAGGGATTTGGACAATAGAAGGTGTTTCTTCTTCTTTATTGGTGACTACCAATAACGAATCCGAAGAACATCCTATGAGTGGTGTCGCGGCTTAAAATTTCGAGTTTTCCTCGAATTCAATGGAGTCGCCACCAAAATTTATTTTAAAATAGGGAAAATATTGAGAAACCCTTAAAAATATAAAAAATGGTCTCTGAAACCAGATTTTGAGTTCGGGAGTCGATTATGCGTAGGGAAGGTATTAGCACCCTATGACATCCGCTAAAAAAACGGTTACCTATAATTAATTATGCAAAATTATATCAACTTAACTATATTTATTTCTCTTTATTATTAAATATGGATATAAAATTATTTTTTATAAATATGATTTTCTTGAGATAAAAGCATGTTTAAAAGAGTAAAAAAAGTTTTTATTATTGTGCTTGACAAGAGTGTCATCTTGCTCCTACGTATCTCCTAGTGCGATGGAGAAATCAAAGCTACGTAGTTCTTGGGTAGAAAATGCGGATGTGTTGATTGCTTTTACAGAAATTGTGTTTTGTTGTTGATAAAAAAAAAAGTTAATTTTGACGAACAAAACAAAAACTTGCTTGATTTGAATAACTGTTTTAAAATATGAATTTTAAGACGATCGAGTTGTACAACTCGTGTCTCAAAATTCAAGGAGTAAAAAGATGTCACATCTAATTTAATCCTCTTAAGAATATTTTATTTTTTATTTTTAAATTGAATTTCAAAACAAACAAATAGTTTAATTTGTATCTTAACAACTCCAAGATTAAAAAATAAATAAATAAATAAAATAATAATAATAATAATAATAATAATAACTAAATAAATTTTTTTTTAAAAAAAAGTTTTAGAGTTATCAAAATATATAATTTGTACTATGTAACTCCGAGGTTAAAAGATTTTAATTAACTTTAAATAATTTTTATGATTAATTTGTTTATGAATTTTTAGCTTATTAATTTATTTGTGATTATGAGATTTAGAACCATCAAATTGTCACAATTTGTGTTCTAATAACTCAAAGATTAAAAAGATGTCACATCTAGTTAATTAATAAAAAATTTGTTTTTTTTTAAAAAAAAGTTTTAGAGTTATCAAAATATATAATTTGTACTATGTAACTCCGAGGTTAAAAGATTTTAATTAACTTTAAATAATTTTTATGATTAATTTGTTTATGAATTTTTAGCTTATTAATTTATTTGTGATTATGAGATTTAGAACCATCAAATTGTCACAATTTGTGTTCTAATAACTCAAACATTAAAAAAATGTCACATCTAATTAACCTTACGATATCCGATTATAGTCTTATCTTTACCCTTTTAAAATAATAATAATAATAACTGATGTTAAAAATTAAATAAATTTAAATAAATTCATGAAAATAAGCTCAATAATAAACAATCATAAAAATAAAATAAACGGTAAAAAAAAAGTATAGACTTGTATTGTTATTTATTAAATAAATAATAAAAAAAAAACCAGTTTAATAAAATAAAAACTATATACAAATTGTGAACTCGTTCAAATACTTTTTAGTGAATCAAATGATGAAAACATAACTCATTTAATATTAAATAGTATATTAATATCATTTATAAGTGAAATAAATTATGTTTATTACTAATTAATTATTTTCATCATTATTTATATTAAATCCCTATTTATTTACCGGTGAATAGAAATAAGCCACGTATGGCAAGCCAGCCCATGACAAACTGTGAACAGCAACACGACACAACAAACCAGCTGGCAACAGTCGCAAGTTTCAGAAATGAAAGGCAAGGTATGTAAAACATTTCAATTAAAATGGTAGAAAAAAAAAACAAAACAACTTTGAACTTTCCAAACACAATCCAAACCATCTCATATCTCAGCCAAAATATCATTCATATACAAACAAGATTTCATCTTTCAACTAAATAATCTCTAGATTCGAAATATAAAGTTTGAAAAGCGAAGAAAATACATGCCTATTCAAATATGGAAGAGAGGCGGTGGTGCGTGATATTGAAGACGGCGGTGCACGGTTGTTGAAGTTGGAATGGCGGTGGAACACTATATTTCTCTCTATTTTTTCTAGTTTTCTTAATACTCAAAACTGCTCTCCCTTCTTTGATTTTTTGATCCCAATTTATAGCCTAAATAAGTGAATATCTATGTTCATTAGACAAATTCGAGCTCTAGATCTTCTATTGTTTCGCAGTAATTTTAGCTGGGTTTTACATTGTTTTTGTAACAATTTTTAAGCAAGTATAATTAAGGAAATAATTTTCTCTACCTTTTCTTTCTGTTGGTTTATAGGATGTTTATAGAAAGATGTTATAAAAATGAAGAAAATAAAAGAATGTACATTGAGAAGTGAAACAAATGCAAAGAAAATAAAAATGTGTGTTGATTTTGCTAATAAAGTTGTGCAAGTGTTTGAGTGTTTGAGAGTGGTTGGATTGAGTGTTTGAGCAGATGTGCTAGTGTTTGAGTGTGGTTGGATTGAGTGTTTGAGATGTGCTAGTCGATTGAGTGTTTGAGAGTGTTTGCATAAAATTGACATATCAAAAATAAAATAAAACAGTAAAATAAAAAAAAAATAGAATAAATAAATTGGCAGAAAATAATAAAATAAAACTGTGAAAAAAATAAAATGAATGAAAATTATTTAATTTAGAATTTCCTTTTATATTTTATTTTATATTATTATTTTTAATACATACTCAAACTTAAATTGTAAAATGATGATGTTTAGATTTTTTTTTTTAAAATAATTGTAAAATATTTAATAAACATATTATTGTATTTTATTCTTATTATTATTTCAAAATGATTTTTAATTATTCGGACAAAATTGAGGTACTACAGCTGCCCCTATTTAATTATATTTTACGTGGTAAAAAGATAATTAAATATAAGGACCTAAATTTTGTAAGTGTAAAAGTCAATTAATTTCAAATGTAGGAGAAATAATAAAATAATTTATATATATATATAAAAAATAAAAATAAAAAGTTGATGATTCATGATGAAAAAAATGTAAAATAAAATTGGTTATTGGCAAAAATAAATACATAAATAAATAAATAAAATATAAAAATGACTAAGACCAATGATTAAGGGACGATCGTCTTCGGATTGGATACCGATGCGTTGATCGACGTAAAGATCGGTAACATGATCGTCTTCGGGTTGGTTACCGATGCGTAGATCGACATAAACAATGTGATCGGTAACATGATCGTCTTCGGCTTGGTTACCGATGCGTAGATCGACATAAACAAAAACAATGTGATCGGTAACATGATCGTCTTCGGATTGGATACCGATGCGTTGATCGATGTAGATAAAATGATCGTCTTCGGATTGGTTACCGATGCGTTGATCGATAAAATGATCGTCTTCAGATTGGTTACTGATGCGTTGATCGAAATAAACAATGTGATCGGTAACATGATCGTCTTCGGATTGCTTACCGATGCGTTGATCGATGTAGATAAAATGATCGTCGGATTGGTTACCGATGCGTTGATCGATAAAATGATCGTATTCGGATTGATTACCGATGCGTTGATCAAAATAAACAATGTGATCGGTAACATGATCGTCTTCGGGTTGGTTACCGATGCGTTGATCGATTGATATAAATAAAATGATGACTAAACCAAACATGAGTTTAAAATTTAGAATGTAAATAAAATGAGATAAATTTGTTTTATTTTTGTTTTTTAAAAGGAAGCATGTATGTGGTAATGCAATAAAATGAATAATACGATACAAAATTGTTGAATATAAATAAAATATACACATAAGATATGCATGATTAACTCATTATGAATGATATAAGGAGTTGTTGAGTATATGTAAAATATGAGAGAAGATGCATAAATCATATGTGAGTATTTGAAAAAAATGTAGGATGCATGCAATGAAGATAAATTCCTTTTTATTTATTTTATTATTTTTTAGTTTCCCCGATCCTTATGCGACTTTATACACTTATAAGATTCAATGGATCAACGACGATAACAATCGTTCTTTACATGATGACTCTAGTATATCTTGTGTAATCACTTTTTCTTGAGGTCAATCAAATGTGCATTATTTAAAATGCTTACCCTTCATTTTTTTTATACACCCACATCTCGCTTTCCCGTGTATATATTTTCAAGCGCCAAAATATTTAAGATATATATATATATATATATATATATATATATATATATTTTTATATTTTCATATATTTCAAATTCCCATATTTATTATCATAAAATAACATTTTTTTTAAAAACGTTAGAATAAAAAACAATGAGACTAAATTTGTTTAGAA
>NC_021164.2:41239804-41241590 GCF_000331145.2 Cicer arietinum
TCAACCTAGCGAGCTCATCACCGTTTTTAAGCATAATATTTTTTGACTGCATCTGAGTTTACTGGAAGTGGAAGCTCATCTCCATCCATTTCTGCGAGTATTAGAGCTCCCCCAGAGAAAGCTTTTTTCACAACATATGGTCCTTCGTAGTTCGGAGTCCACTTTCCCCGAGAATCTTTTTTTATGGGCAATATTTTCTTCAACACTAATTCTCCTTCTCGAAACTCTCGAGGACGGACTTTTTTCTCGTAAGCTTTTTTGAGTCTTTTTTGATATAGTTGACCATGACACAAAGCTATCATTCTTTTTTCTTCTATGAGATTCAATTGGTCATATCGTGATTGAACCCATTCTGCCTCTTCTAGTTTTGTTTCCATCAGGACTTTGATTGAGGGAATTTCGACTTCGATGGGAAGTACCGCTTCCATTCCATACACCAATGAGAAAGGAGTTGCCCCTGTTGAGGTACGAACAGAGGTTCTATAGCCATGTAATGCAAAGGGAAGCATTTCATGCCAATCATTATATGTCTCCACCATCTTCTGTATGATCTTCTTGATATTCTTATTTGCTGCTTCTACAGCCCCATTCATTTTCGGACGATATGGAGAAGAATTATGGTGTTGAATTTTGAAATTATCACACAACTCTTTCATCATTTTGTTATTCAGATTAGTCGCGTTATCAGTGATTATCTTATTTGGCAATCCATATCGACAAATCAATTCTCTTTTGATGAATCTGACAACCACACTTCTCGTCACATTGGCATAAGAAGCGGCTTCAACCCATTTTGTGAAATAATCAATAGCTACTAGGATAAACCGGTGTCCATTTGAAGCCTTAGGCTCGATGAGTCCAATAACATCCATTCCCCACATTGAAAATGGCCATGGTGATGTTAAAACATTCAAAGAAGTGGGTGGTACATGTATTTTATCAGCATAGATTTGACATTTGTGACATTTCTTTACGTGACTAAAGCAGTCGGATTCCATAGTCAACCAATAGTAGCCAGCCCTTAAGATTTTTCTTGCCATTGTGTGCCTATTTGCATGAGTTCCAAAAGAACCTTCGTGAACCTCTTGGATAATTTTCTCCGCTTCTGCTTTATCCACACATCTGAGGAGAACCATATCATGATTTCTCTTATAAAGCACATCGCCATTGAAGAAGAAATTCATTGACAATCTCCTTAAAACTCTTTTGTCGTTCTCTGAAATACCCAATGGATACTCCTTATTCTTAACATATGATTTGATGTCATAAAACCACGGTTTTCCATCAAACTCTTCATCTATTGACAAGCAATATGCAGGTTTATCTCTTTGTTGAATTTTTATGACCGACACGTCTTGATTAGTGGTTATTTTGAACATTGACGACAAAGTGGCCAAGGCGTCAGCTAACTGGTTTTCTTCTCGATGGATATGGTGAAAAGTAATCTTCTCAAAGTGTTCTATCAATTCTTTGATATGGGTGTGATACGGAATTAATTTAGAATCTCGCATTTCCCACTCTCCTTTCGTCTGATGGATGACCAACAATGAGTCTCCATATACCTCAAGAAATTTTACATTTGATTCAATAGCTGCTTTAATTCCCATAACACATGCTTCATATTCTGCAATATTATTTGTACAATCAAAACATAACCTAGCCTTAAATGGAGTGAACTGGTTCTCTGGAGAAATCAAAATGGCTCCAATTCCATGCCCTAACGCATTAGAAGCACCATCAAACACCAACCTCCATTTTTCTTTATCAGATGATTCAATCTCTTCAA
>NC_021164.2:41241927-41247329 GCF_000331145.2 Cicer arietinum
TATACCAAATCGTATTCTGATAGCAACATCTGCCAACGGGCAATCCTTCCAGTAAGACCAGGTTTCTCAAAGATATACTTAATTGGGTCCATTTTAGACACCAACCAAGTTGTATGACATAACATGTATTGCCTTAACCGACGAGCAGCCCATGCTAATGCGCAACATGTTCGTTCAAGTAGTGAATACCTCGTTTCACAGCTGGTGAACTTTTTGCTCAAATAATAAATAGCATGTTCTTTCTTACCAGATTCATCATGCTGCCCCAATACACAACCCATTGAATCGTCAAGTACTGTCAGATACATAATAAGAGGTTTTCCAGGAACAGGAGGCACTAAGATTGGAGGTTTTGACAAGTACTGTTTAATCTTTTCGAAAGCTTTTTGACAATTCTCATTCCATTCAACCTTTTGGTCTTTGCGCAACAACTTGAAAATCGGCTCGCATGTAGCGGTGAGATGCGATATAAACCTTGCAATGTAATTCAATATACCCAAAAAGCCACAAACTTCTTTTTCCGTGCGTGGAGCCGGCATTTCTTGTATTGCTCTTACTTTATCTGGGTCCACCTCTATCCCTTTTTGACTAACGATAAACCCAAGTAACTTGCCCGATCTTACCGCAAATGTGCATTTAGCAGGGTTTAAACGGAGTCTGAATTTCCTTAGTCGCTCAAATAGCTTTTGAAGGTTAACAACATGGTCTTCTTCTGTTTGAGATTTTGCGATCATTTCATCCACGTAAACCTCTATTTCCTTATGCATCATGTCATGAAACAAGGTTACCATTACTCTTTGATAGTTTGCCCCGACATTCTTCAATCCAAATGACATCACTTGATAGCAGAAAATCCCCCATTGTGTGATGAATGTAGTTTTCTCCATATCTTCGAGAGCCATCTTGATTTGATTGTACCCTGAGAAACCATCCATGAAGGAGAAAAGAGAGTATTGAGCAGTGCTATCCACTAGGACATCAATATGAGGTAGAGGAAAATCATCTTTAGGACTAGCTTTATTTAAATCCCGATAATCAACGCACATTCGAACCTTTCCATCTTTCTTTGGAACTGGTACAATATTAGCCACCCATTGAGGATATTTTGCTACTGCTAAGAAACCAGCATCAAATTGCTTCTTGACCTCTTCTCTAATTTTAAGCGACATATCAGGTCTCATCCTTCTCAACTTCTGTTTAATTGGAGTGTATTCAGGTTTTAGTGGTAGCTTGTGTTCAACTATGTTAGTATCTAACCCGGGCATATCCTGATATGACCATGCAAAGACATCCACATAATCAATTAAAAGTTTAACCAACTTTTCTCGCTCACTTTCTTTCATAGACATACCAACTTTAACTTCTTTTTTATCATGCCCAGTCCCTAAATTGATCGCCTCAACAGGTTCTTGATAGGGTTGGATTATCTTAGCTTCCCGTTCAATTAAGCTTTCTAGTTCTGGGGGAAGCTCACAATCGTCTTCACAATCCTCATCGGCATGATTAATCAGACGTTCAAAGTTACAAGAAATGGTTCTAGCGCTGTTATTTTCAACATATTCATTTTCGACTCTGCATTGTTTAAAAGAAAAAAAGAAAAAAATATATATATGAATAAAGATTGCCAAAAGAAAGAGAAAAGAGAGAAAAAAAACAAAACAAAACAAAACCAGTTGGAGAATTCAAAAATGCATTTATTGATAATAAGTACGGAATTGAAATACATATGCCCTAATTAGTTATCCTTATAGCCTTGGGCAGAGCAAAAGGAGTTAAAAATACATAATTACTTTGAACATGAATTAACAAACACGGGAAACTCGATGATCTTCCAATTGTTGAGATTGGTGTTTGGAGGACAAGGGTACACTAGCTTGAGGGTATCATCATCACCATGATCCTCTTCCGCAACAGCCACCTGATCAGCATATATTATTCCGGCGCTTTGAAAATTTTGACGAATGTCACAAATAGGAATCTTCTGTGAATTCGGTATCCAGTTTTCTCGACGAGTCACCTTGTTTTCTCTTTTTTCCTTCGCAGCCTTTTCTTCATCAGCTTGAGTAGGTACATATCCCAACCCGTACCTATTGTTCTTTTCTGGTATTTCTATCAACTTCCCCAAATTGAGAAAAACTCCTCCTTCTAACATGGATTTGGTAGACTTCAATGATATGGTAGATTGTTTTGGTTCTTTTAAACGATATCCTTCACCCATGAAGACAACATTGGCAATTTCTAATGCTTGAAAGAAAGTCTCTATGGCTTCCTCCGTGTCTTCAATGTAGCCTGTAGAAGATAAATAACTTACTATCATATCTTCTTCCCCATATATTATTACCAGCTTATTGTTCACTATAAACTTTAGCTTTTGATGGAGGGTGGATGTCACTGCTCTAGCAGCATGAATCCATGGTCTCCCTAAAAGACAACTGTACACCGGTTTAATATCCATTACTTGGAAGGTTATCCCAAAGATGTGGGGTTCGATTTGAATTGGCAGGTCAATCTCACCAACAACTTGTCTTCTAGATCCATCAAATGCTTTCACCACCAAAGCACTAGGCTTTAAACAGGCTCCCTCAACAAATAGTTTTGACAGTGTCGATTTGGGCATGACATTTAATGATGAACCATTATCTACCAGCACTGGTGCAAGAATATGGTTGTGACACCTCACAGAGATGTGTAGTTCTTTATTATGCTCTGTCCCTTCAGCTGGTAATTCATTATCACTAAAACTCAAGCAACTACTAGCAGTGATGTTACCGACAGCTCCATCAAACTGATTGACAGTGATATCGTGAGTAACATGAGCTTCGTTTAAAACTTTCATCAGTGCCCTTCTATGTGCTTCAGAATTCAATAACAAGGAGAGAACTGATATCTTGGAAGGGGTCTGATTTAGCTGATCCACCACCTTATATTCACTTTGCTTGACAAACTTCAAAAATTCATTAGCTTCTTCTTCAGACACCGTCTTTTTACTGATCTCTTGTCCTTTTATGGTATGATACATATCTTTAAGTTCCTCAGGACTATTAACCTCCTCACTCCGAGTCATTCCACCAATCCCTGAGATGTTAGTGACCTCAGTTCCTTTAGGTTCACAACCATCACTTGGTTGATGATCTACCAAGTGGGACGTGACTTCGTATTTCCACGGTACTGCCTTGGTATTTCCATAAGGAAATGGGATTGGTGTTTGGACAATTATTGCATTTAGCTTGCTATAAGTTGACTTAAGATTCTCTTTTTTGTAAAGAATTTCCAATGGTTTTGGGAAACATATATTATTTTCCACAAACGACCCCATGGTGAACACATGACCATCTACTGCATATTGGTCTATCCAATCTTCAATGAAATTCACAGAGGCGTTCCCGTGGCTGGCAAAGGATTGCTCCCTATGTTGGGATTGTCCTCCTTGAAGGTAAGCCATTTTGCATTAATCAATTCTTGCACTTTAGATTTTAGGGCTTGACAATCTTCAATGGAATGCCCAACGGCTCCTGCATGATATTCACATTTGGCATTTGGATTATACCATTTTGGAAATGGTGGTTCAAGAGGTTTCATTGGTCTTATGACTACCATTGAATTTTGAAGTAAATGGGGCAACAATTGGCTATACGTGACGGGAATTGGATCAAAACGAGTTATCCTTTTTTCTCGATTGGCAGGTGGTCTGTAGTGATTTGAGATTGGGTATTGATTTTGTGGGGAAAATACGATAGGTGGTGGTTGATAAAAAGGTGGTCTTGAAGGGTGATATTGAGGGTATGAAGCTTGTGTGGTTGCGGCCACATATCGATAAGGGGTGTAAGGATTTTGTGGTATCGGGGGCTGGAAATTTGGGGGTCGATAAGAATTGATGGGTGGAAAATAAGAGACTCTGCGGTTTACCATTACAACGTTAGCGTCTCCTTCTTTCTTTTTTGTGAATGCCGTCTGGGGTCGTTTCACGCTAGTTGCTGCACATACGATCTTGCCACTCCTCATCCCACTTTCTATCCTTTCTCCTATCATGACAAGGTCAGAAAAGTTTGATGACATACTTCCAATCATCTTGTCATAAAAAGGCGACTGGAGAGTATCCATAAACATGCCAACCATTTCTCTTTTAGATAATGGGGGTTCTACTTGTGAGGCCATTTCCCTCCACCGTTGTGCGTATTCTTTGAAAGCTTCGTTGTCCTTTTTCAATGAATTTTGCAATTGCATCCTATCAGGGGCCATGTCAACGTTGTACCTGTATTGCTTCAAAAAGGCATCAGCTAGGTCCTTCCATGAACGAATTTGATTTCGCTCAAGATGCATATACCAACTTAACGATGCCCCACTCAAACTATCTTGGAAAAAGTGAATGAGAAGTTTATCGTTATGAGCAGAGGCCATTTTTCTGCAATACATAGTTAGATGATTTTTAGGACATGTGCTTCCCTTGTATTTTTCAAAGGAAGGAACCTTGAATTTGGGAGGGATAGTCACATCAAGAACCAAACACATATCGAAAGCTTCAAGGCCATAAACATTATACCCCTCAATAGCATTTATTCGCTCTTCCAAGACATGGAATTTTTCCTTTGATTGTGTATCATCCCCAATGTGAGGTTGATGCCAATTTCCATTAGTATCGAAATGGGGTACTTGGGGTGCAATATATGGAATATTTTCTGAGGGTTGAGTGTTTTGGGGTGGCAGATAGCCCAGAGGAGATGGAATTTGTGATTGGTTTGGGTTTTGGGGGTTGACGACTAAAGGTGGAGTATAACAGGGTGGAAGACCATACATAGAAAATTGCATAGTTGTTGTATGAGGTTGCTGGGTAGTCGGGGTAAAGCCTGATGGGTGAGAAGGAGTGGTTTGGTGTTCTTCATTTGCAACCGGAGGATTCTCATTTGTATTCCCCTTCCTTGACAAAGCCTGTATAGCTTCTAAGATTTGATCAACCTTGTCCTTCAATTGGTTGACATCCATTCTCATCACCTCTTGATTTTGCTCAAGTTCTTCCATGATCTTCGAGTTTGCACGAGTCCGATAAGGGTGTCGGGGAAACAACTTTATTGATTTTTTCTGTGTTTTTTTTTAAATAAATTAATTAATTTTTTATGAGTATGCATTGAAATATGAATGAAGATGAAATCAA
Source organism: Cicer arietinum (assembly GCF_000331145.2). NCBI lineage: Eukaryota > Viridiplantae > Streptophyta > Magnoliopsida > Fabales > Fabaceae > Cicer > Cicer arietinum. The sequence goes on from NC_021164.2 coordinate 41,247,077, forward strand.
TTAGTTAATTATGATAGTTGGATGTTGGGGAATCATAAGCCTTTTGTAAAATTTTTAACAAGAACGAATTATTAGTGAAGAAAATATGGGGATCAAAAATCGAAATAGCAAATCCTTCATTGATATTATCAGGTTGCTTGAACTTTTAAAAGTAAAGTTTTTCTTTTTTTAGATCCCATTGTCCAGTTTAATAACACGTGACTAAGATTTGTATGATTTCCCAAAAATCCTGAAAATTTATGCAAAATGCTAT
>NC_021164.2:41247462-41253503 GCF_000331145.2 Cicer arietinum
TTTTTTCTTAGAAAAAGAGAAAAAAAATGTCATGAGATATGAATGAAACTAATATATATATAAACTCTTGAATATATGAGATAATTTTTTTTGGTTTTTATGGATATTCTTACAATGAAATGATCTATTGGCTTATGTAGTGAAACTCTCACAAGGGAGGCTCTATGGTTCTAAACACGGTTCCTAGAGCCAATAATCCTATTTTAGAATATTGTCAACAACAATCGGTAAACTATTTGAATTGACAATAACCTCAATAGGATCAAACTCTAGGTGAGATCTTCATGCTAACCAAGCAGGATGTACATCCAGAAGGCTACCACTACACGATCTCGAAACTAAGCTTAAGTTTTGTTCAAACTCGGGTATAAGGTTCCACTCATAAGTGTGTGTCTTAAAAAAGTGTAGGTGTTGAATAAACATAATTCAATAAATCCATAATACTAACAAAATATATATACATATATAAAATAAATAGATAAATAAATAACATAAAATAAAATAAATAAAAATCTACTAGCCTAAAAGAATATTATAATGTCAGCTAATACTTATTAAAAAATAAAAAACACAAAGAAAATGAAAATGAAAAACAAGCAAATATAGAAAAAAAGTTAAAAAAAATTATGCACAATTAATTTTTAGGCTTGACTCTCGAAATGTCCCCAGTGGAGTCGCCAGCTGTCGCGGCCTAAAATTTCGAGTTTTCCTCGAATTCAATGTAGTCGCCACCAAAATCTATTTTAAAATAGGGAAAATATTGGGAAATCCTTAAAAATATAAAAAATGGTCTTTGAAACTAGATTTTGAGTTCGGGAGTCGATTATGCGTAGGGAGTGTATTAGCACCCTACGACATCCGCTAAAAAAACGGTTACCTATAATTAATTATGCAAAATTATATCAACTTAACTATATTTATTTCTCTTTATTATTAAATATGGATATAAAATTATTCTTTATAAATATGATTTTCTTGAGATAAAAGCATGCTTAAAAGAGTAAAAAAAGTTTTTATTATTATGCTTGACAAGAGTAAAAAAAGATTGAGGGTATGTAATTATATTTATAATTTTAGTTAAAGATTTAAAAAATTTAATATTTGCCTAACCAATATTGTGCCAATATGCTGAAAAGACTTACCTGCTGAAATTCATAATGGATTAAAAAAAGGTGATGTTCTTTGCGAATAAGTAGAAAAAGGTGATGTTCAAGAGTAAATTCATAATAGTGCCAACTTCTTTTTTTTTTCAAATTCTATTTTTAGGAAAAAAAATATATATTAATTTTTCAATGCTTTAGTAGATTTTTATCAAACAACTATTTAATATATTAGTGGTATGATGATTAAATGAGATTGAAAGACTTATCTTAAAAATATCACGTGATTTTTTATACTTAAAGTTTTAAATAAAGCTATTGGATTAACTAATCATGAGTCTATTTTTTCTCATTTCTATCTGACAACTCAAACTCGTATATTCGAAAAATTACGAGCCCATGTAATTTGTGATCCAATGTACATTGTTTGTGTGTTAAATTGACCTATTTGAATAGCTCAAGTTTCACACATCAACTGATTTTGTTCATGATGGGAAAAACCATGAAATATTTTTACTATATATCATATTTCACTATTGATGGGAAAAACCAGAGATAATTATCTCAATAATGCAGAATATTCCCCCCCCACATGTGCAGATAAATGGCCAAACAGAAAAATACAATCTCAAGAGCAATAATAATTGGCAGAAAATTAAATAGGACACAAGCACAATTTAACGTGGAAAACTTCCCTCGAATTGAGAGAATAAAAACCACAGGATCTAGTCCAGTAAAACTTCCACTATAATAATTAATGGGTACACCAGAGTCTTTCTAATAACAATAGGGAACATCAATCAACAATAACAACCTTATAACAACCTCCCACTAAAGTGGGTATGCCAAAGTAACTCTCAGAGAAGGTAAAACAACTCAGATTGTATATTAAAATAACAAAGTTAGTGGTAGAAATAACATACTAAATTTGTAGATCAAATGAAGCAAGTTTGCTACACAACTGTTACCACCACCGGAACCAAACCCTTATTTTTCTTCTCTGGCAGCCGTTCTCATTCATTATGGTTCTTAGGAATTTCTAAATCCCTTTTATTTCCTTCACGTGGGCCAAGCCCATTAAAACTTTTTTTTTCTTTTCTTTTTATTTCAATAATAATAATAATAATAATATTAATAATATTAATAAAATTGGTGGGTTCCACTTGGGGAGTAAGCCCACCCAACAAATCTCCCCCTCACGACTCAAGTGGAAAGGTACTACTCAACCATGTCAACTTTCTTTCTACAACATATCATCTTCGACACAGGCAAGGTCTTCGTCATCATATCTGAACCATTCTCAATTAAAATTGACTTCATTTTCAGTGCATCTCGTATCCAATGATACCGCACTTCAATATGCTTCGACTTTGCATGAAAATTCAGATTCTTGTTGAGATGTATCGCACTCTGACTGTCATAGAATAACACAAACTTGTCTTGCTTGAGGCCTAACTCATGTAGGAATTTCTTCATCCACAAGAGTTCTTTGGATACTTCAGTAGTGGATAAAGCAACCCACTTTTGTAGTTTTGATTTCCAAGACACAGCTCCCCCTACAAACGTCATCATATAACCAAAAGTAGATTTTCTAGAATCAAGATCACCTGCCATATATACATTTGTGTAGCCATCCAACACAGGTTCACCATCTTCATAGCATAAACACACTTTGGAAGTGCCTCTGAGGTATCTGAGAATCCACTTCACTGCTTGCCAATGATCTTTACCAGAATTAGAGAGAAACCAACTAACAACTGCAACTGCATGAGCAATATCTGGCCTTCTGCATACCATAGCATACATCAAACTACTAATTGCGGATGCATAAGGAACCTTCTTCATCTCTTCTTTGCCTTTCTCAATTGTAGGACATTGATCATTGTAACACCCCGATTTTTAACGGCGCAAGTGTATTTTTTTTTAAACAAATTCATAAAAACAAAGAAATAAAGAAGGAAATACTTTTGGATAAATATTTAAGTCGTAACACAACGACAAAAGTCAACAACATTTACAAGCAGCGGAAATAATTTGAAATAAAAATCCAAAGTATTTAAAACAGCAAAATGCACCGGGGCTATGAGACTTATCAGAAATAGCTCATACCCCTGGGGTATTCTTGGCAGACACCTGTACAATAGCCCTGCCCAAGAATCTTAACTTCCCCACGTCACATCAAAAAGTGGTACATGAACCCATCAAAATAAAAGTCTAGCTGACAATATTGTTATAGGTACAGTCTTCCAACATACAGTAATTACATCCACAAAAGAAAGACCTCTAGTCCCTATACAACCGTCTAATCTGATCATGACTCAAAAACTTTACAACCCGGGTGATCTCCACGCGCCCTACAAGATCCTCCTGACACAGCTCCAATCAGGTGAGTCCAACCTACCTTCCCATCTATAGGGTACTAACCAGTGGGAAGATCCTGGTTCTCATCTGAGGGCAAAGCCCAGATTTCCACAATAATTGTAAAGGGTCACCAACCGAAATTAACAATTAACATATAGCATTTAGATTTCAATGCATAAAATAACCTTTCAACTTAGCATGCATATTGAAAGGGTTTGCATATGTATAACATGCATAAACAGAGTTGAAAAATGAAGTTTTAAACAAAACTACACTGTCGTATTCGAATACAGCATCTCTGTATTCGAATACAAGGTTGTTTCAGAAGTCAGTAGCAAAAACAGGATGTATGTATTCTAATACAACCTTCTGTATTTGACTACATATAAGTCAGTAACTAAAATAGGATGTCTGTATTCGAATACAACCTTCTGTATTCGAATACACATCAAAAAACAACAGAAAATAGCAAAATTCAGCTTTTAAAAGGGTTTCGAAATCAATCAACACTTACACACAAATCCAAACAATCACACTTAGCAATTATAGCACAATGACAATGACAATTTGAGTTTCAAAAAGGTTTTGCAATCAATCAAACTTACACACAAATCCAAAATATTCACACATAGCAGTTATAACACAATCACAATGACAACTTGAGTTCAAACACTCAATCATAATCTTGAATCAAACATGACTCGCGTGCCAAGCACCCTAATGCAATGCGTATATGCCAAAATGCATGGACTCGGAATTTCAAACCAAAACCCTCCTCGAAGGACTGTAAATCATAATTGTACCGCCCATCATAGGCTGAAGTACTAAATTATCGAGGTGCTACCTATCACGGGTCAGCACGATTTACTAAAAACGTAAATCGTAAATGTACCGCCTATCACAGGTCGAAGTACTATTTATCGAGGTGTCACCTATCACGGGTCAACACGATTTACCAAAAATGTGTAGTCTATCGCGGACCTTACACGATGCGACAATCCCCGCAAGGATAAGATGAACCAACAAATCACATGGCATCATCTTGTGGCCCATCTGCCACTATCACCATGGCCCATCTGGTCGCCATGTACAATGAAATGTATGAGCATATTCTAACTGTATCCACGACAATCATTAAGTAAATGCGGATATTAAAAGATTCCCCATTTTTAATACTCATTTAACTCTAACGATTTTCACGACAATCATTAAGTAAATGCGGATATTAAAAGATTCCCCATTTTTAATACTCATTTAACTCTAACGATTTTCACGACAATCATTAAGTAAATGCGGATATTAAAAGATTCCCCATTTTTAATACTCATTTAACTCTAACGATTTTCACGACAATCATTAAGTAAATGCATATATTAAAAGATTCCCCGTTTTTAATACTCATTTAACTCTAACGATTTTCAAATTCCACACGGAGCATACTCAAACATTTATTTTCCACCACACACATCAAATTTAATCCACAATTTACATTAAATTCGATCAATTCAAAAACCACAAAATCCACACCAAGTTCAATCATCAATCACCACAAATTTCCACAAAACTCAAACATAACACATGCCAAAATAATTTTCACAAACCACAACTCAAACACATCAAATTTCTTTTCCTCAACAACACACATAGATGAATCAAATTCCTTTTCCACGAAAACATTCATCAATTTCACCAAAAACCCAACTCCAAACTTTCACCACTACAACATTTTGGTGCTACAGCAACGCTTAATTTTTTATGGTAAAAAAACCGTTCTCGTAGAGTCTAATAGAGAACGGTTTTGATATTTCGTTGTAATAGAATAATAAATTTTATAATTTCTACCGCAACAGTTTAAAATTGTTCTAATAGTTTATTTTTTAACAAAACTGTTCTCTTATGCAAAGTAAAAATTTTCTCCAAATATTTCATTTTGCCTCGCGCTCGCGTTTCTTCTCAGAAAAATCCTTTCTTCTCTCTGACACTTTATTCCTCTATACTCTCTCGTCTCAGCAAACAATACTATTCATCTCTACTCTCTCTCTCTCGCAAACTCTGTTCCTCTTCTCTCTCTCGCGTGCGCAAAACAGTAACCCTCTCTTCTCTCTCTTGCTTGACTATTCTTGTTTTTGAATGAAAAAGGGGGAAAACAAGTGTTGGTGAAGGAAGCTTGTGAATGAACATCGATTAGGGTTTTCTCGTGAGACTTCTCCCTTTTTCTCGCAACTCTGCAACATCGATTACGGGTTCGATCATCCTCTGCATCGATTAGGGTTTTCATCATTTCTCTGTTATCACTCAACCTCTGCATCGATTTCTGGTTACGATTTCTGATTTTTAAAATGGTTGAATTGATTCTGTCTGGTTTACTCTAATAATTCAATTTGATTCTAGGTGACCCAAAATTATGACTGGTTTAGGAAGTATGACTGACTAAAATTATGAAACTTGGTTGCAATCTTGTGCATATTATTTTCTTAATCTTGTTGATGCACTTTTCTTAATCTTGTGGATATACAGTAGGGGGCTTATTTGTTCCTTTATACTTTCTTGCCTTTGGCTTTTTATGTGTGAAGTACGAGT
>NC_021164.2:41253604-41261891 GCF_000331145.2 Cicer arietinum
TAGTGGCCATACATCATGTAAGTAATAGAATATCAATATCAATTTTTTAGGTAAGACTACTAAAGTCTTAAATTTAAGCATATCAACTAAAAATATTTATCATTAGTTTTGAATTTTGATAAACAAAAACACAACATATGCAATATGCAGACAAAAAGACCATATATCTTCATTGACTGTTGAGAATTATTAGATCCCTTATCTACAAGGTTGACTAAGTATTTTATATTGAATATAAAGATTGTATCATCTTTAGTGCATGATTGTTTTTGTAATGGAATATAATTTGTTCTATAATTTGGTGGTGATTAATTAATGTTTAACCAAATGTAGTGTCATTTGCTGGTCTTGGTTTCCTTTCATGGTATTTATCAGGAAAAGTTTGAGCGTTTGATCGTAGGAACCACATCGGCAAACTTTGTATAGTTTTACTTCCATTACTTATTGCTGCCCTTGTTGGAGTTACTCGAGTAGATGATTATTGGCATCATTACACTGATGTCTTTACTGGAGGTCTTATAGGTAAGTACTAGCTAGCTACAATGCATAAGCATTAATGCATAATTTGATAGTTATGTTCCTCCCTATAATAATGTTTGTTATGCTAACTCTTTTTGATGTGTTGCTTTTAGGACTTACTGTGTCTACAATATGCTATTTGCTACTCTTTCCGTTTCCTACTTATCCCCATGGTACGTATTATTTGTAAACAAGAACCAATGAAAATTTAATTAGTTGTGAAAATTTGTGAAAAAGTATTAGTATATATATCCTAAGTGGTGTCAATTAGATTGTTTAATTGATCTTCATTAATATCTTATTTCCTATCATCAGGCCAGAGTTTAAAAATCTGATTTTTTTTACTACTGTATTCCAGATGGATAATATCAGCAAAGCTCTACACAAATGTGGGTACTAAATGTGTGGTTTTGAGACAATGTAAAATGGTCATACAGGGAGACATCTCTGTGCAATGATTTTCCTTGGTCCTAATTACTACCAAAGTCCATATTAAAGTAGGGGCTGCAAGAACAAAACTAACATTGTTTAGGTGAATGACATATATCTTCTCTTAGCACTATAGTCCATATTAAAGTCTGAGGCATTTTCTCCTTGTGCTGAATTCTTAGCTTCTCGTTTTGGCTTTTGATTGTGTATGCAGGTTTACATTCATTATGCTTGTAAGCTGCTCTTTCAAGAGCTAATGGCTATGGCAATAGCACCAAGAATGCTTATTATGCTGACTTCCCCTCTTGAACATTGATCGCACACAATATCTGAGGATGTGTGAATTTGATTTTATTTATTTTCTCATGATCGATTAATGAGACCAGAAGCCTTTCAAGTAATGGGAAATGTTATTTTATATAGGCGGGTAGGTTGGATGTTGGATGACATTCTTTTTATATGTCAAAGAATTTTGTATCTTCCTCTATATACAAGTCCTTTTTTGATAAAGGGATTAGCATGTAGTTTGTTTTTTTTTGTTGATCAGTTATGTATGCAATATATGTGCAATTATTATGTTTCATTCAAACAAATCTTTAAGTTATTAATTATACCCTCTTTGAACTACAATTTGGCTCATTTATTATGGAATTACAACAATAATGTTTTAGTAAAATTAATTTTAAAAAATGCAATAATTTACAATTTTGTTTTTTTTTTTTAAATATTTTAATTTTGGAAAAGGTTATAAAGCGTTGCCATACCTTAATTGAAAAAATGCCTACGAGAACGGTTTTATCTTGGCAACAGTGTAAAACCGTTGTCGTTGTAAATTTGGAAAACCGTTCTGTAAGAGGTAGCTACAAGTACGGTTTTTACTAAGTGTTGCTGTTTCAAAAAAAACCTTTGCATTAGGCTAAGGCAACGCCTTGGTTCCCCACGGTCAGAAAACCGTTCTCGTAGATTACGGCAACGGTTTTTTACGTTAAGCAACAGTTTTTATGCGTTGTAGTAGGGCAAAAATGTTGTAGTGCACCCATAAAAGCATTAAATTCATTTTCCCCAAATCTACACTTCAAACCCAACAAACTTATTTTCCACACAACCACAAATAAGTCCCTAAATGCAAACTAAAAGTTTAGAAGGAGCCCTTACCTTAACGATGGTTCTAACACGCGATTACGGTACCATAATTAATTCCGGTAAAATCTTCGTTCAAATTGTTGCTTCCAAGATGGCTCACTAGCACTGCAACGTGGAGATTAGTAACTTTCCCTTCTATCTCTTCGCGAAACGAAGCTTAGATCTAGAAGAAACTTGAGGTTTTGTGTTATGGTGGTTTTTGGTTTTTCTCGTGAAACAGAGAGAAGAAGAAGATAGAATCGCGAAGGAAATGCTTTTCTTTATGTTTTCCTTTCTTCCTTTTTCCTTCCTTTCTATTTCCTTTTCCTTTCTTTTCCCTCCAAACATATATATATATATATTAATTATAACTCAACAAGTATCTAAATATCTAGATATTTTAGATATTTACCACAATCAACATTTCCACATCCCCTCCCATCACTTCTCAAACCATTTGATAAAAATATCTACTCTTGTCGCAACTTAATTGACAAATACAATTTTCAGCAACCTGAGATATTTTTAACCAAACTACTCGGTATTAAATTCTTCGACAAAAGATTCACCGTACTTAATCTAATTTATTTATCGACGAATAATTTTGATTGGGGTATCAAAAGATATTTTTGGGCATTAAACTCACAAAGTATCAATAACTTGGCTAAAAAGCCTCAAAGTTCAATATCAAAATACACTAAGAAAACATAAATTAGAGTTTAAAACTATGGGTCTTACATTACTACCCCCCTAAAATTAGTTTCGTCCTCGAAACTACGTGTCGATAAACAACTCAGGGTGTTGCTCCCTCATCTTGCTCTCCAATTCCCAAGTCGCATCTCCAGTAGTTGAGTTTCAAATTACCTTGACCAACGAAACATCCTTGTTCCTTAACTGCTTAATCTTCCTGTTATCAATTCTTACAGGTAATACTTCAAATGCCATGTTATCCTTCAACTGAATTGTATCTGGTTCGATAACATGAGACAGATCTGCAAAGTATTTCGTTAACTGTGACACATGAAACACATCATGAATATTGGACAGTATCGGAGGCAATGCAATCCGATAAGCAATCGGTCCAATTCGTGCAGAAATCTGATATGGTCCAATGAATTTCGGAGTCAATTTCTTCGATTTCAAGGCGTTACCAACTCCAGTCGTAGGCGTGACTCTTAGAAATACATGATCACCCTGTTCGAATTCTAGAAGTCTGCGACGCTTGTCCACATAACTCTTCTGACGATCTTGTGAAGTCTTCATTTTCTACTTTATCTTCTTTACCTTATCAGTAGTCTGTTGTACCATATCCGGTCCTACATTCATATTTTCCCCATCCTTATACCAACACAAAGGAGTTTGACACTTGCGCCCATATAAAGCCTCATATGGTGCCATTCCAATACTTGCAAGAAAGACCTTGGAAAAGCGAATGTAATCCTTGGAATCAAGATTACTAGGTCAGAAAATGGAATTTCTTTGGATCAATCTCACTACGTTGACTGTAAACCTGCTTGCACACCATATGATCCAAGTGTGAAACTTTTCAAGAACTTTGGTGAAGGTGTTAGACAAACTGAATATGCGAGCATCATTGGCAGCCTCAGGTATGCCACTGATTGTACTAGACCTGACATTGCCTACGTCGTGGGACTGTTGTGCAGATTTACCAGTAGACCTAGTATGGAGCATTGGTACGCTATCATATGACTCCAAAGCAAACAGTGGTTATGTTCTTAGTATAGCCGGTGGTGTTGTATCATGGAAATCGAAAAACAAACAATATTGGCTCAGTCCACTATGGAGTCTGAAATGATAGCACTAGCTACTGCTAGTGAAGAAGCAAGTTGGTTTAGATGCTTGCTAGCAGAGATCCCTTTGTGGGAAAGGCCATTGCCAGCTGTGTTGATCCACTGCGATAGTACCGCGACTATTACAAAAATTGAGAATCGTTATTACAACGGTAAGAGACGACAAATATGTCGTAAGCACAACACAATTAGAGAATTACTTTCTAAAGGAGCTGTTATAGTGGATCATGTACGTACTGATGAAAATTTAGCAGATCCTTTGACGAAAGGATTAGCTAGAGAGAAATTCCTTAATACATCCAAAAGGATGGGACTATTGCATATAGATCAATGAGTCACTTATGATGGTAACCCGACCTAAGAGACTGGAGATCCAAGAATTAGGTTCAATGGGTAATAACAAGTCATAGTGATATGAGATGAACATGCTATATTATATATGAAAAGCATGATTCCTGAAGCGATAAAAGGATGAGATAATAGAAACTCTTAATGAGATCTATACTCTATGTGGAGTGGAGTACCTAGCTACAAGAGTACTCTTGATAGACTCACCTATGTGAATGTGGAAGTGGGGGCCGCTTCCTATGGAATTTCGATGCATAATTCCTAGAGCGTTCACTATACTGGGATACACGTGCATGGCCCTAAATGCACGTGCTTTTGAGAATACACCTAATGAAAAGGTTGTGTGTGGGTTTGATGTCAGAGATAGAGTTCAAGACTACGAGTCACTCTTGTTGAATCTGAATCTTACTTGCTATGCAAAGGTTCAAGTCAAGAGACACCTTTGTCTATGCACGATCTTATAGAAAAGTGTTTGACACTATTCAAAAACCTATTTTTTAAATTCAAGTGGGGGATTGTTGGAAATGATGATGCTTTAATGGAAATTTATTGGAAATAATGATGACATTTATGAGAGTTAGTGTTGTTGTGAATCGAAAAAATTGAGAAGTCCCACATTGGATAGATATCACACACTAGTAGGGTATCTAAGGTGGAGGTATGGAACTTGGGGAGGGCATCAAGGGGCACCCCAATTTTATGAAGGAGAGAGAACCCAAGCAATATTAACCACCACACACGCGCGCGCCGCTGTTCGTCCGGCCCGACCTTGGCTTTGGCTACGGGTGTATTATTATTTTTTGACATGAAAATTAATTAATTATTTTAATTAACTGATTGTTTGCGTTTTATCTCTAATTGATATGTTAATTACGTAATTGCCCTCCACCGAGTCATATTTGATCTAGTCTTCCTCTCTGAATTCGTGCGTCTGTTTTTGCCCGGTCAAAACCCTAATCTTTGGTCTCACGTTTCTTTTGTTGTCCGGTCAAAAGTCAGAGTCAAAACCCTAAGTTTGGAGTGCAAGTTTCTGAGGCCACTTGTTGGAGCACACGTTCTAATGGATCCCTGATTCTCTCAGATGCAGTTGCAGATTTCCTCTAAAAATAGAAGGTTCTCCTCAGTTGAAAAATCACACCCAAAGCTCTTTGTATCTGAGGCTTTTCTCACTTCTCCCCTTTCTTACTGTTTCTTCTCTTTCTTTCGAGTGGTCTTAGTGCCATATTACGAGTGGCAGTCGTACGACTGCCATATTGAAGGTGTAATTTTAGAACGGTTTTCTACAGTGCAGTAGAACTCTGATACAGAGTATCTGAGATGTTTTATCCTGGGAACTTCGTGGTTGATAGTCTGCCTTACACAATTTGGACAGTGCCTCAAAACGTCTTAAAGAGAGTGACCTAGTTCGCGACTCAACCAAATAATATTTTCGGTGGCATAAATTATTTTTAAAAGGTTTCTCGAAATTCAAAAAACAACAACTTTGAGCATTATAAATAGCCCCACCCATTCTCCTCCCTTTTAATTCAATTTAACATTTCAACCTCCTAACATCACCTCTCATTTTCTGTTAACCACTTCCTTAATTTCTATCTACCAAATTAAAACCAACCTCACAACACAACAATTGATACCAAAACAAACAAAGATGAGAACCATCACTACAACAACAAGTCCCAACACATTAGCACCAACAGCATCGATGATGCACTCATCATGGCACTCACCAATTCCATACCTTTTTGGTGGACTAGCAGCTATGTGAGGACTCATAGCTTTTGCGCTCTTGATTTTAGCATGTTTTTATTGGAGACTCTCTGGTCAATTACAAGATGAAGAAAACGGTAACAGGAACATGGAGAATAATGAAAAAGAAGGTGACTCTACAAAAAAAAAAGAATCTTTGAAGGTTTATGAAGAGAAAATTCTTGTCATTATGGCTGGTGATGAAAACCCCACTTTTTTAACTACCCCTGTTTTTCCAAAATCACTGTCTCTCGTCAATCTAGTTGACAACAATAATCAACTCCAAGATCATGAACTTGTTGATAAAACAGAGAAGGAACATGAAACACAACAATAGACCCATCTTTAATTTCTTTTTTATTTTTCCCTCTGTTTTAGGACTTGTTGGTCTGTGGTCCATGATTCGGGAAGTGTATATTTGAGGTGAGATTTATTATAATTGAGCGAATTTTCTACTAATTTTATGAATTGACTTTTTTATTTTTTAATTAATGTTTTCATAATCATATATCTTCTTTTTAGAATCAATTATAAACATAAATAAATAAAATTATGTATTTATTTTTTAAAAATCAGATGCATTATTTTTTATTCTTTTACTAATTTAGAGGAGTAATTATTAGTGTTAAAATTTTTGGTTAATTAATTTATGAATGATTTCTTGAGCTTGAGAAGCAAGAAATTATTACGAGGAAATTACGAGTAGTATTTAGTAGTAGTGTGGAACAAGCATTTGTGACTGGGAACTAAAATCTGTGTGCAGAAAAATAAATTTAAAAAAATGATGCAACTGAATAATAATAATAATAATAATAATAATAATAATAATAATAATAATAATAATAATAATAATAATAATAAGATAAATAATACCGTCTGTATTGTAAGATTTCCATTGCTACGAAATTATTTTTCGTATTCTTATTTATTTTGAACAAAATGACAAATCCAAACTGAGATATCTGAAAAATGAGAACCTTTGCAAATATTAAACGCAACTTAGTTTGGTTCTTCAGCGTCATAATTTGATTTTGATTTTGAAAAATTTATGTTAATTAAAAACTACATTTTATATATTTAAATACATTATGTTCAATAATAAATTTAGAAGTAAAAATTATTTGTTTAATTCTTTTTTATCTTAATGTTACTTTAACAAAAAATAAATTATAAATGTCATTCTCAATTTTTAAATTTTTTAATTATATTATTCAATTATTACTACAACACTTAAATAATTATTTTTTTAACTTTTTTAACATGTATGAAAGATATTAAATCATGTTTATTTGTATCAAAGAAAGGAGTATAAAGTCTGGCTTGTTGTTTATTTTCTTATAGAGCAGAAATTTTTACACATTGGTATGGGGTTAACTCTCTGGGGAATTTGAATAAAAATTCTTATAGAGTGCCAGAGTGGTAATAATTTGAATATCAAAACCTTTTTTCGAGGAGAAATTAAATGAAAATATTAAAACCTTAGAAATTACTATTATATAATTAACCATTATAAGAATATTTGAATTTTAAAAGTTCTTTAATTATAATAATTTAAAAATATGACAATGAAAACCGGAAAGTTGATTTTTAAAAATCCAACTTTACTTGAACATTTATAATTATAATAAATAAGTATAGACTGCATGAAAATTGAGCATTTAATTTAAAATAAAATATGAAAATTCAAAACATTTGCTTTTGTAAGGAAAACCTTAAGCAATAACATTCATCCCTCACATTCAAAACAGCCATGGTGATGTTAAAACATTCAAAGAGGTAGGCAATACATGTATTTTATCAGCATATATTTGACATTTATGACATTTCTTTACGTAACTAAAACAATCAGATTCCATAGTCAACCAATAATAGTCAGCCCTCAAGATTTTTCTTGCCATTGTGTGTCTATTTGCATGAGTTCCAAAAGAACCTTCGTGAACCTCTTGAATAATTTTCTCTGCTTCTGCTTGATCCACACATCTGAGGAGAACCATATCATGATTTCTCTTGTAAAGCACATAACCATTTAAGAAGAAGTTCATTGAGAGTCTCCTTAAAACCCTTTTGTTGTTTTCTGAAATACCTGATGGATATTCTCTATTCTTAACATAGGATTTGATATCATAAAACCATGGTTTGCTATCAAGCTCTTCTCCTATCGATAAGCAATATGTTGGCTTATCCTTTTGTTGAATTTTTATGACCGGCACATCCTGACTGACACTTATTTTGAACATTGATGACAATGTGGCCAGGGCATCAGCCAATTGGTTTTCTTCTCGAGGAATATGGTGAAAAGTGATATGCTCGAA
>NC_021164.2:41261973-41297647 GCF_000331145.2 Cicer arietinum
AATTTTTATGACCGACACATCCTGACCGATGCTTATTTTGAACATTGATGATAATGTGGCCAAGGCATCAGCCAATTGGTTTTCTTCTCGAGGAATATGGTGAAAAGTGATATGCTCGAAGTATTCTACCAATTCTTTGATATATGTATGGTGCGTAATCAATTTGGAGTCTCGAGTTTCCCACTCTTCTTTTGTTTGCTGGATGACCAAAGACGAGTCTCCATATACCTCAGGAACTTTACCTTTGATTCAATGGTTGCTTTAATGCCCATGACACATGCCTCATATTCTACAATATTGTTTGTACAATCAAAACACAATCTAGCCGTAAATGAAGTGAACTGGTTCTCTGGGGAAATCAAAATGGCTCCAATTCCATGCCCTAATGCATTAGAAGCACCATCAAACACCAAAGTCCATTTTTCTTTATCAGATGATTCAGTCTCTTCAAATAAAGTCATGATACCTTCATCGGGGAATTCACACTACATTGATTGATAATCTTCTACAGGTTTTTCGGTCAAATACTCTGCTAGGGTGCTTCCTTTGATAGCTTTTTGTGTAACGTATACCAAATCATATTCTGATAACAACATCTGCCAACGGGCAATCCTTCCAGTAAGAGCAGGTTTCTCAAAGATGTATTTAATTGGGTCCATTTTAGACACCAACCAAGTTGTATGACATAACATGTATTGCCTCAACCGACGAGCAGCCCATGCTAATGCGCAACATGTTCGTTCAAGCAGTGAATACCTTGTTTCACAGCTGGTGAACTTTTTGCTCAAATAATAAATAGCATGTTCTTTCTTACTAGATTCGCCATGCTGCCCCAGTACACAACCCATTGACTCATCAAGTACTGTCAGATACATAATAAGCGGTTTCCCAGGAACAGGAGGCACTAAGATTGGAGGTTTTGACAAGTACTACTTAATCTTTTCGAAAGCTTTTTGACAATTATCATTCCATTCAACCTTTTGGTCTTTGCGCAACAACTTAAAAATTGGCTCGCATGTAGCAGTGAGATGCGATATGAACCTAGCAATGTAATTCAATCTACCCAAAAAGCCACGAACTTCTTTTTCTGTGCGTGGAGCGGGCATTTCTTGTATTGCTCTTACTTTATCTGGGTCCACTTCTATCCCTTTTTGACTAACGATAAACCCAAGTAACTTGTCTGATCTTACACCAAAAGTGCATTTAGCAGGGTTTAAACGGAGTCTGAACTTCCTTAGTCGCACAAACAACTTTTGAAGGTTAATAACATGGTCTTCTTCGGTCCGAGATTTTGTGATCATATCGTCCACGTAAACCTCTATTTCCTTATGCATCATGTCATGAAATAAAGTTACCATTGCTCTTTGATAGGTTGCCCCAGCATTCTTTAATCCAAATGGAATCAATTTATAGCAGAAAGTTCCCCATTATGTGATGAATGTAGTTTTCTCCGTATCTTCGGGAGCCATCTTGATTTGATTATACCCTAAGAAACCATCCATGAAGGAGAAAAGAGAATATTGAGCAGTGCTATCTACTAGGACATCAATGTGACGCAAAGGAAAATCATCTTTTGGACTAGCTTTATTTAAATCTCGATAATCAACACACATTCGAACCTTTCCATCTTTCTTTGGAACTGGAACAATATTAGCAACCCATTGAGGATATTTTGCCACTGCTAAGAAACCAACATCAAATTGTTTTTCGACCTCTTCTCTAATTTTTAGCGACATATCAGGCCTAATCCTCTTCAATTTTTGTTTAATTGGAGCACATTCATGCTTGAGTGGTAGCTTGTGTTCAACTATGTTAGTATCTAGCTCAGGCATATCCTGATATGACCATGCAAAGACATCCACATAATCAAATAAAAGTTTAACCAGCTTTTCTCGTTTACTTTCTTTCATAGACATACCAATTTTAATCGCTTTCTTGTCATGTTCAGTCCCTAAATTGATCACCTTAAAAGGTTCTTGATAAGGTTAGATTATCTTAGCTTCATGTTCAATTAACCTTTCTAGTTCTGGGGGAGGCCCACAATCGTCTTCACAATCCTCGTCAGCGTGATTAATTGGGTGTTCAAAATTACAAGAAAGTGTTCTAGCGTTGCTATTTTCAACATATTCATTTTCGACTCTGCATGGTTTAAATTAAGAAGAAAAAGAAAAAAGAAAAAAAGAAATATGAATAAAGATTGCCAAAAAAAGAAAAGAGAAAAACAAAAACAACTGGAGAATTCAAAAATGTATTTATTGATAATAAGTACGTAATTGAAATACATGTGCCCTATTAGCTATCCTTATAGCCTTGGACAGAGCAAAAGGAGTTAAAATACACAATTACTTTGAACATGAATTAACAAACACGGAAAACTCGATGATCTTCCAATTATTGAGATTGGTGTTTAGAGAACAAGGGTACACCAATTTAAGGGTATCACCATCAACACGATCCTCTTTTACAACAGCCACTTGATCAACATATATTATTCCGGCGCTTTGAAAGGTTTGATGAATGTCACAAATAAGGATCTTTTGTGAATTTGATACCCGGTTTTCCCAACGAGCTAGCTTGCTTTCTCGTTTTTCTTTTACAGCGTTATCTTGATCAGCTTTGGTAGGTACATATCCCAACCCGTACTTATCCTTCTTTTCTGGTATTTCTATCAATTTCCCAAATTTAACAAAAGCTCCTCCTTCCAACATGGATTTTGAAGACTTCAATGATGTGGTAGATAATTTTGGTTCTTTTAAACGAAATCCTTCACCCATGAAGATAGCATTGGCGATTTCTAATGCTTGGAAAGAAGTCTCTATGACTTCCTCTGCTTCTTCAATATATCCCGTAGAAGATAGATGACTCACTATCATATCCTCTTCCCCATATATTATCACCAGCTTATTTTTCACTATAAACTTTAGCTGTTGGTGTAGAGTGGATGTCACTACTCCAGCAGCATGAATCCATGGTCTCCCTAAAAGGCAACTGTACGCCGGTTTAATATCCATAACTTGGAAGGTTATTCCAAAGTTATGGGGTCTGATTTGAATCGGCAGGTCAATCTCACCAACAACTTGTCTTCTGGATCCATCAAACGCTTTCACCACCATAGCACTCGGCTTCAAACAAGCTCCATCAACAAAAAGTTTTGAAAGTGTCGATTTCGGCATGACAATTAACGATGAACCGTTATCAACTAGCACTCGTGCAAGAATATGATCATGACACCTCACAAAGATGTGTAGCGCTTTAATATGATCAACTAGCACTCGTGCAAGAATATGATCATGACATCGCTAAAACTCAACCCGCTACTGGCGGTGATATTACCAACAACCCCATCAAATTGGTCCACAGTAATATCATGGGTAACATGGGCCTCATTTAAAAATTTCATCAGTGCTCTTCTATGCACTTCAGAGTTTAATAAAAAAGAAAGAACAGATACCTTAGAAGGGGTTTGATTTAGTTGATCTACCACCTTATACTCACTTTGCTTGATAAACTTCAAAAATTTGTTAGCTTCTTCTTCAGGCACTGTCTTTTTGCAAGTTTCTGATCCTTTTATGGCATGATACACAACTTATTTCCCTTTTTCTCCATGACCTTCCTTTTTCCTGAGTTGTTCAGGAGTGTATACTCGACCACTACGGGTCATCCCGCCAATTCCTAAAATATTGGTGATATCAGTACCTTGAGGCTTAAAGATATCACATGATTGATGATTTACTAAATGGGATGTGACTTCATAACTCCATGAAACCGCTTTGTTATTTTCATAAGGAAAAAAGGTTGGTGCTTGAACAATTATTGCATTTTTCCCACTATGAGTTGGCTTAGGATTCTCTTTTCTATAGAGGATTTCCAATGGTCTTGGAAAAGATCTAGTTTTTTTTCCATGCATGGCTCTATGGTCGATACATAATCATCTTTTGTGTACTGGTCTATCTCTTCTTCAATGAGATTGACAGCGGCATCTTTGTGACCCGGCAAAGGATTATTCCCTATGTTGGGACCGTCTTCCTTGAAGGTAAGCCATTTTGAATTAATCAATTCTTGCACTTTAGTTTTTAAGCCTTGACAATCTTCGATGGAATGCCCCACGGCTCCAGCATGGTATTCACATTTGGCGTTTTGATTATACCATTTCGGGAATGGTGGTTCTAGAGGTTTCATTGGCCTCAGGACTACCATTGAATTTTGAAGTAAGTGAGGCAACAATTGGCTGTACGTGACAGGAATTGGGTCAAAACGAGTTATCCTTTTTTCTCGATTGGCAGGTGGTTTGTAATGATTTGAGATTGGATTTTGGTTCCATTGACTTTGTTGGAAAAATGCGGTAGGTGGTGGTTGATAAAAAGGTGGTCTTGAAGGGTAATATTAAGGGTATGAAGCTTGTGTGGTTGCGGCCGTATATGGATAAGGAATGTAAGGAGTTTGTGGTATCGGGGGTTGGAAGTTTGAGGGTCGATAAAAATTGATGGGTGGAAAATAGGAGACTCCAGGGTTTACCATTACAGCATTAGCGTCCCCTTCTTTCTTTTTTGTGAATGTTGCTTGGGGTCTTTTTATGCCAGTTGTTGCACATACAATCTTGCCATTCCTCATCCCACTTTCTATCCTTTCTCCTATCATGACAAGGTCAGAAAAGTTTGATGACATACTCCCAATCATCTTATCATAAAAAGGCGACTGAAGAGTATCCATAAAGATACCAACCATTTCTCTTTCAGATAAAGGAGGTTCTACTTGTGATGCCATTTCCCTCCACCGTTGTGCGTATTCTTTGAAAGCTTCGTTGTCATTTTTCAATGAATTTTGTAATTGCATCCTATCAAGGGCCATGTCAACGTTGTACTTGTATTGTTTCAAAAAGGCATCAGCTAGGTCTTTCCATGAACGAATTTGATTTCGCTCGAGATGAAAATACCAACTTAACGATGTCCCACTCAAACTGTCTTGGAAAAAGTGAATGAGAAATTTATCGTTATGAGCATGAGAAGCCATTTTTCTGCAATACATAATTAGATGATTTTTAGGACATGTGTTGCCTTTGTATTTTTCAAAGTCAGGAACCTTGAATTTTGGAGGGATAGTCACATCAGGAACCAAACACATGTCGAAAGCTTCGAGACCGTAAACGTTATTCCCCTCAATTGCTTTTATTCGCTCCTCTAAGACATGGAATTTTTCCTTTGATTGTGTATCATCCACAATGTGAGGTTGATGCCAATTCTCGTTAGCATCAAAATGGGGCACTTGAGGTAAACTATATGGAATATTTTATGTGGGAACAGTGTTTTGGGGAGGCACATAGCCCATATGAGGTGGGATTTGTGATTGGTTTAAGTTTTGGGGGTTGACAGCTGAGTGGTTTTGGTTATTGTCCATGGGGGATGACTACAGGCGGAGTATAACCCGGTGGGAGACCATATATAGGAAATTGTATAGCTGTTGTGCGAAATTGTTGGTTAGTCGGGGTAAAACCCGGTGGATGAGAAGGAGTAGTTTGGTGTTCTTCATTTACAGTCGGAGGATCCCCATTTGTATTCTCCTTTCTTGCCAAAGCCTGTATAGCTTCCAAGATTCGATCGACCTTTTCCTTCAGTTGGTTGACATCCGCTCTTATCACCTCTTGGTTTTGCTCGAGTTCATCCATGATCTTGGAATTCGCGCGCGTCCGGTAAGGGTGTCGGGGAAACAACTTTATTTATTTTTTTTGTTTTTTTTTTAAAAAATAAAAAAAAATAAATAAAATTTCTATGAGTATTAAAATATGAATGTGATGGAATTAGTTAATTATGATAGTTGGATAGTGGGAAATCATACGCCTTAGGTAATAGAAAGAACAAATTATTAGTGAAGAAAATATGAGGACTAGAAATCATAATAGAAAATCCTTCATTGATAAGAAAAAGAGTACATCATATTCAAATTAAAAACTATATTGACTATGGGATTTCAATCTTTCCTTTTAATAGGACAACCAATCTTCTCCTCCAATTCTTCTACTAAATTTTTGCAATATTCAACGAACTTGTAGACTTTGACTGGAGTATTCAACGGATGCATTACCGCATCAATCTCTCTTAGATGTTTTGGAATTTTTAAGACTGCTTGATTAGCTAGCATTGCCAATTTTGAAAATTAGTCTTTCCAATGTCTTCCTTTATCTTCCAGCTCTTTATAGATCTCTTGATTCTTTAATTGACTTAGCAACACCACAAATTGATCCTCCCAATATATGGTTTCGTCCTTTAGGTCACTATAGATCTTTTCTTGGTAATCAATGTAATTTTTCAGCTCACTAGAATTCTCCATTTCTATTCTTAGTGCGTCTTGATGTTTTGAGAGTAGTTCTTCAATTTCAGTTGTTTCTTTAAATCTTCAAACTCTTTTTTTATCTTCTTTTCAGAGCTTGCGGATTTTGTCCACAACTGCTTCCACATATAGGCCTCTTCGATAACTCTTCATTTGCACCTTTCAAACAATCTTGTATGTCAAGTTTATTTTCTTTTTCAATTTTCAACCTCTTGTTACTTCTTTCAATAAACTGACTTTTACACGTGTTTTCTGATCGTAAGCTCTCGTTCTCTTGGGAGACTTTTTCTAACTTCGCATGTAGCTCTTTTTTCTCCTCCTCAGATTTCAACAATAATATTTTGAGTTCTCCTATTTCTTCATTGGTGGAAAGGGTAGGTTTAGATATTTCCTGATCACTCGAGGGTGTATTGTGGAAAGGCAACTTGATTTCTTTGACTCTATTTTTTACCCATTGTTGATAGGGTTCTTTTGTGCTACAACTTCTGCATCCAAGTGCTTTTCCTTTTCTGATGATCTTTTCCCAAGCTCGACTTATCCTTCGCAACATCAGTGGGTCTACTATACCCGTATTGTGCAAAATAAAAGCTTCCAACGACTTATCATCTAGTTTTTCCAACATAGGATAGCCAAGCTGTCTCAAAGCTACCGCCAGATTGTAATTAATACATCATTTGGTTCCCATGAGAGGCACATTTGGGAAATCTCCGCATTGACAGATTACTTCATCCACCCCTTGCTCTCTATGATACCATGAAATTATGTTCCCGGTAAGGCTAGCTATACTCTGAGCCCATTCACGATTATTTTTAATTCCAACATGATACCCTATCTTGAACATATGAGACATAAACCAGATATACAACACTGGAGCACAACACAAAATTGTTCCCCCTTTCTTCTCATGTCGAATATGTAGAGAGTAGTATACATCAGCAAGAATCGCGGGAACTGGGTTTTGCTTATGTTTGTTAAAAGATAAGAAGACATTGATAGCAGCAAAATCAACAAAATTGTCAAGGTTTGGGAATAAAACAATACCATAGATGATTAGAGCCAAAACGTCTAAAAAAGCACTCCATTCTTTTTTAATGGCTAAATCGTGGCACTTTTGCTCTAGATATTTTCTTGAAAAACCATGAATGGCTCCTTTTTCTTCTTTTGTACTTGCCAACTCTCTTATATCGATTTTCAATACTTCCGAAATTGCCTCCAAACTCGGAGGTTGCCCAGTATATCGATAAGGATTTCCTTTCTCTAGGGAATAACCCAATATTCGCTCAAATTCCTCTAATGTCGGGGCCAACTGAAAGTCTTGAAAGGTGAAACATCTTAAGAGAGGGTCGTAGTACTGAGCCAACGCCGTGAGTGCCCCTATTTGCACATTTACTCCCAAGAGATTTAGGATCTTCCCATATTTGGAAAATAAACTCTCACGTTGTATAGTTTTCATTTGATTGCTAATGTCTCTTAAACTTTTCAAATCAGGTTGTTTGAACTTTAAAAGTAAAGTTTTTCTCTTTTTCAATCCCATTGTCCACTTTAATTTAACACGTGACTAAGGTTCTTATGATTCACCAACAATCCTGAAAATTGATGCAAAATGCCAGTTCATTTTCCAAAAGAAACAATGTCATGTCATGAGATATGAATGCAATTATGTAGAATGACTATTGTGAATATATAACATTTTGAATGAATGTATGAGATGTTTTTTTGCTTATATGGATATTCTTATAATGAAATGGTCTATTGGCTTATGTAGTGAAACTCACACAATGGTGGCTCTATAGTTCTAAACACGGTCCCTATAGCCAATAATCTCATTTTGGAATATTGTCAACAACAATAGGTAAACTATTTGAAGTGACAATACCCTCAACAAGATCAAACTCTAAGTGAAATTTTCATGCTAACCAAACAGGATGTACATCCATAAGGCTACCACTACACAACCTCGAAACTAAACTTAAGTTTTGTTCAAACCCAGGTGTAAGGTTCCACTCATAAGTGTGTGTCTTAATAAAAGTGTACGGTGTAAAATAAGTATGATTCAATAACTCCATAACGATCTCGAAACTAAACTTAAGTTTTGTTCAAACCCAGGTGTAAGGTTCAACTCATAAGTGTGTGTCTTAATAAAAGTGTACGGTGTAAAATAAGTATGATTCAATAACTCCATAATGATAATAAAACATATAATAAAAATAAATAAATAAATAAATAATAAATAAAAAATGATCTATAAGTTTAAAAATGAATAAATAAATAATAATATCAACTAACACTTATTAAGAAATAATAAACACATAAAATAAAATAAAAAATGAAAAAACAGACAAATATAGAAAAAGTTAAAAATTATGCACAATTAATTTGTTAGGCTTGACTCTCTAAATTGTCCTCAGTGGAGTCGCCAACTGTCGCAGCCTAAAATTTCGAGTGTTTCTCGAATTCAATGGAATCGCCACCAAAATTTATTTTAAAATAGGGAAAATATTAGGAAACCCTTAAAAATATAAAATAAAATAAAATAAATGGTCTTTGAAATCAAATTTTGAGTTCGGGAATCGATTATGCGTAGAATTGGTATTAGCACCATACGACATCCGTTAAAACAACGGTTATCTATAATTAATTGTGCAAAATTAATTTAACTTAAGTATAATTATTTATCTTTATTATTAAATATGAATAACGATTATTATTATTATTATTATTATTATTATTATTATTATTATTATTATTATTATTATTTTAAATACGATTTTGGAATAAATGTGTTCAAGGAATAAAAAAAACAAAAATAAAATAAAAATTATTAATGCGTTTGACAAGAATGCGATCTTGCTCCTACGTATCTCCTGGTGTTATGGAGAAATCAAAGCTACGTAGTTCTTAGTGTATAAAATGTTGATGTGTTGATATTTTTTTTTAACGAAAATGGGTTTTGTTATACTTAAAAAAAATGTTTTGACAAGAAAAGCAAATAAATTTATTTGACTTAAAAAAAATATTTTGAAATGCGAGTTTTAGGATTATCAAGTTGTACAACTTGTGTCCCAAAACTCAAGGAATAAAGAAGATGTCACATCTAATTTAATCCTCTAAAAATATTTTATTATTCTCGATTTTTTTAAATTGAGTTTCAAAACCACCAAGTAGTACAACTTGTGTTTTAACAACTCGAAGATAAAAAAGTCATGTCTAAATAATCAAATTTAAAAGGTTAAATTTATATTTATTTGTTAAAAATAAATAAATAAAGAGAGATTTAAAACTATCAAGTTGTACTACTTGTGCTCTAATAACTCAAAGATTAAAAACATGATTACATATAATTAATCAAATTTAAAAAAGTCGATTTAACATTTAATTATTTATAAAAATAAATTTTAGAATTATCAGGTTGTAACAATTTGCGTCCTAAAAGATTAAAAAAAATGTCTCATCTAATTAACCCTTCAAAATTCAATTATAAATTATCTTTGCTTTTCAAAAAAAAAAAGAATTAAAAATAAGTTTAAATAGTTCTACGAAATAAAATCAGTAGTAAACACACAAAAAAGCAAAAAAAATGGTAAAAAGATATATGAACTTGTAATATGATCTATTAAATAAATAAACATTTTAATAATAAAAAAATATTCAAATGTGAGTTCTTTCAAAATAACTTTTAACTAAACAAATGATTGAAAGAAAATTCATTTTGATATTAAATAGCACAATCCAAAGTTAAAAAGAAAATAGATTAATACCACTCATAAAATAAATTATGTTTATTATCATTTAATTACACCCATAATTATTTAAAATAAATGAAAGTTAAATGGAAATTGAATGGAAATTGAAACAAAATTTTTACTAATTAAATGGAATAAAGTGAAGAGAATATGAGTTATCAGCAAGGCTATATTGACTAGCTAGCATAGCAAAGTAATGTCAAGTCCCACACGCCTGATACCAGCAGTTCAACCCAAGCTGGCATAAAGCAAACGTGCTTGAAAACATGGCACAAAGTGAAGAAAAAAAATCTGAAACTGAGCATCATAGTAGAAAAAACAAAACCCAAATTTAAGCTTTATTAACACAATAGAATGCTCTCAACCAAAAACAAGCCATCCACACAAACAAAGCAAAATTCCATCTTTCAAATAAAATAACTCTAGTTTCAAATTTTAGCTTCCAATCTAATAATATAAAGTTCGAAAAGCAGTAAACGTGAAGATAATGAGAAGATACATGTCTTTTCAAATACCAGTGAAGACAGAGACGGTGAGACAGAGACGGTGGTGCGCGGTGGAAGTTAGAATGACGGTGATGCCTTCTGTTTCTTATTCTCTTTCTTTTTATGTGTTTTTTATCAGTATTAATCTCAGATTCCTCTCCCCCATTTTGAAATTTGATAAGATGTATTTATAGAGTTTTTATCTGTTTAGTTGTTTTCTTGCTTGCCTTTGTCCTTCTCCATCAATTTCTTGTTTGATGTTTCATTTCCTTTGCTCATCATTTGTGTTTTTTCTACACCTCTGATGCATTCATGGTTTTGACTTAGTTGTTTTGATTTGTTCTGTTGCTAAGCTTTAATTTGTCCCTTAGTTTATTTTTTAAAACTCAAAATTTTGTCTTTTAGTTTTTACCATGTATACTAAGACTGACTAGTAAAAATTATGCTTTTCTGTTTCTCTAATTAGTTACAAAGCAAAGGCTAGTGTCTCAACCAGGATATTGCATCTGAGACAGAAAGGCAGCAATAAGGACAACAACAAGACAGAGTCAAAGCAGGCTGGTTTAAACTGATTTGGTTTAAATTTTAATGTAATAATAATTTGGCTTTATTTTTAATTTGTAATTTGATTTGAAATTGTAAATTTATGAGATATAATGAAATTAATTATTGTAATTATTTATATTTCCTTTTCTAAATATATATTTCCTTTTTGATTTATTTTTAATAAATTGGATAAAAATAGGGTACTACAGGTGCCCCTATTTAATTATATTTTACTTGAAAAATATGAAAATATGAATAACAATGGTATTCGTTTTCATGTTATCAGTTAAAATATATAAGTAAATATAAGGACCTAAATTATGTCCAATAATGAACAAATGTATTAAAGTGCCCTTGAAATGTTAAAGTGGGAATGATGCAAACTTTTGTTGAAATGTGCAAAATAATCGTCTTCGGATTAATTACCGATGCGTAGATCGACAGAAATAAAAATGATCGTCTTCGGATTGGTTACCGATGCGTAGATCGACAGAAATGCAGGTGATCGTCTTTAGATTGGTTGTCGATGCGTGGATCTATAGAAATTAAAAATGACCGTCTTCAGATTGGTTACCGATGCGTAGATCTATGGAGAAAAATGATCGTCTTCGGATTGGTTACGGATGCGTAGATCTATAGAAATGAAAGTGATCGTCTTCAGATTGGTTGCCGATGCGTGGATCTATAGAAATTAAAAATGATCGTCTTCGGATTGGTTACCGATGCGTAGATCTATAGAAATTAAAAATGATCGTCTTCTGATTGGTTACCGATGCGTAGATCTATAGAAATGAAAGTGATCGTCTTCAAATTGTTTACCGATGCGTAGATCGTAATTGGTCCAATCTTGAAGGTAGATAAAGAGGGGGAATAAGTATATGGTATTTACAATTCAGATGATAAGGTATGAACGATTCATGCGTATGTGATGCATTGAGTATAGATAAAGTGTCAATGAAGATGCATGGATCATATGAGGAAATTATGTATGGTTTATGTGTCATGCATTATAGATAAATTTTTGTTCTTTTCTTTGATTCCCCAACCCTTATGCTCTTCTCCGTCCCAAGATTCAATGGATGAATAAAGACAAATATTGTTTCCACATGATGACTCTTGGTATCTATCGAATGATCACTTTTTCGAAGTGAAGCAAAAATCCATTGTTTAAAATGACTACCCTCCTTATTATTTTTCACACACTCATATATCTTGAGAATCAAACGAGTTCTTGTGTATATTTTTTCAAGTGTCAAAATATTTAAAATACTTTTATATTTTCACATATTTCAAATTCCAACATTTATTATTATAAAACAAAATTTTGAAACAATAGAACACTCAATAATGAAACTCGATTTGTATATAAAGAGTGTAACGTACAACATCGAATGACAATATTGGAAAATGTACATTCGTTACATTGAAAACAAAACAAATGAGACAGGGGTTACACTGTGGGGACAGGTATGTTTAATTTAGGTGGAGACATAACAAACGCTAGTCATTCTTGTAATTTAGGAATCCTAATAATCAGCTTCCAAGAATAATAACTGCCCCAGTTTGAAGCGCTTGATTTTTTATTATCCCTAACTTTTGCATGGACTACTCTTCCAAGTTTCCAATCCATCGGGATGCTCTAATTTTTGCCTAGGTCGCCTTTTCAGGTTTTCAACCTAGCGAGCCCTTTTTTTTTAAGCATAATATTTTTTGACTGCATCTGAATTTACTGGAAGTGGAAGGTCATCTCCATCCATTTCTGCGAGTATTAGAGCTCCCCCAGAAAAAGCTTTTTTCACAATATATGGTCCTTCGTAATTCGGGATCCATTTTCCTTGAGCATCTTTTTTTATGGGCAATATTTTCTTTAACACTAAGTCCCCTTCTTGAAACTCTCGAGGACGAACTTTTTTCTCGTATGCCTTTTTAAGTCTTTTTTGATATAGCTGGTCGTGACATAGGGCTATCATTATTTTTTCTTCTATGAGATTTAATTGGTCAAATCGTGATTGAACCCACTCAGCCTCTTCCAGTTTTGTTTCCATCAAGATTTTGATCGAGGGAATTTCAACTTCAATGGGAAGTACCGCCTCCATTCCATACACCAATGAGAAAGGAGTTGCCCCTGTTGAGGTACGAACAGAGGTTCTATAGCCATGTAATGCAAAGGGAAGCATTTCATGTCAATCCTTATATGTCTCCACCATCTTTTGTATAATCTTCTTGATATTCTTATTTGCTGCTTCTACAGCCCCGTTCATTTTTGGATGATATGGCGAAGAATTATGGTGCTGAATTTTGAAACTATCACACAACTCCTTCATCATTTTATTATTCAAATTAGTCGCGTTATCAGTGATTATCTTGTTTGGCAAGCCATATCGACAAATTAATTCTCTTTTGATGAATTTGACAACCACAGTTCTCGTCACATTGGCATAAGAAGCGGCTTCAGCTCATTTTGTGAAATAATCTATAGCTACCAGGATAAACTGGTGACCATTGGAAGCTATAGGCTCGATGAGTCAAATAACATCCATCCCCCACATTGAAAATGGCCATGGTGATGTTAAAACATTCAAAGAGGTGGGCGATACATGTATTTTATCAGCATATATTTTACATTTATGACATTTCTTTACGTAACTAAAACAATCAGATTCCATAGTCAAACAATAATAGCCATCCCTAAAGATTTTTCTTGCCATTGCGTGTCCATTTGCATGAGTTCCAGTGTAAGGAAATCTTAAGTGTTTGTGAATGTGCAATCGATTAGGCAATCGATTAGATCAATTAAAAATGAAAACTGCACAAGTCAGTAGCCTCTGATTTGGAGAGTAATCGATTGGTAAATCGATTGAACATTTCACAAATCAAACCTGATGGTAACACATCGATTGGTAAATCGATTGAATGAGTCACAGTGGCACTCCAGTGCTGAGGGAATCGATTGGCAAATCGATTGACAAAGTATCATTTGAAAAATGACCTCACCTGTGACAAATACAATCGATTGGACAATCTATTGTTAACACTTTAATTTTGATAAAGTTTGGTTGCAATCGATTGGCAAATCGATTGAACTAAACACCAGGTAAAAACTTTTCAGGAACATGACACCAAAGCGATTGACAAGTCGATTGATATCAAATAGCTGAGCCACTGTTTTGAAACCAATCGATTGGCAAATCGATTGATATTAAAACTGAATCACTATTTTGAATCACATCGATTGACAAATCGATTGACATCAAAAACCTGAGCCACTGTTTTGAAAACAATCGATTGGCAAATCGATTGAAATAAACTTGTTGAAAACACAGTGAACTCTGAAGTTTGGCAAATCGATTGAGTAATCGATTGAAAATAGTTTTATTAAAACAGTTTCCCAGAAATCGATTAGGCAATCGATTTCGACAGGTCTGGACATGTTCTGCTGAAAAGTGGTTTTAAAAGAATCGATTGGTAAATCGATTAGCTTGTATAGTTTCAAGATTAAAGAAAACCAAGATCGCGATAATCGATTGGCAAATCGATTTAGCTCATTTTATAACTTTACAAAATCGATTGGGAAATCGATTTCGTAGTTGGTTTTTCAGAAACTATATAAGATGTCTTTCAATCTTTATTCTCATAACTTCTAAGAACTTTTACATAACTTTTTCATAGCTTTCATAATTTCTCTTATGCTCTCAAAAACGGTTCATGGCAACAAACTAACAACTTCATAATTGTGATTACAGATCTCAATACAGTTTGTTGACAATCTAAGAGAAATGATAATGTGCTCAAGAACAATCCATGAATATCCAGATTTGTGAAGAGCAACATTCATAAAGATTGAAGACCCTTTTGTTTTACGTCTTTTATTCTTTCTGTAATAAATCTTTGAACCAAAACGAACGTTGAAAATCCAGCTAGAAACTGGTGGCTACTTTCTTGGGTGAGAGGTCTCAACAAGAAAGAGTCGTACTTTGATTTTGTGTTAGGCTGCCGATTGTCTACAAGGATCAAAGGGTTGATAGAAAGCCAGCTAGAAACTGGTGGCTACTTTCTTGGGGGGAGAGTGTTCAACAAGAAAGAGTCGCACTGTGATTCTGTGATAGGTTGACGAGTATCTACAAGGATCAGAGGGTATTCAATAGGAAAGATATAATTAGAGATTGATAGGTTTCAGGGAGGAAACTGGACAATCTGTAATTGATTCTTTCTATTGAAGGAGAAGAAAATCTGAAATCCGATTGGATTTTCAGGACTGGACGTAGGTTGTTGTTGACAACCGAACCAGGATAAATCTCTGTGTTTTCTTCTCTAACTCTCTCTCTTTAATTTTCTATATTGCTAACTTTGCATGCCTCAAAATTTAAATTCTGCTGTGCACTTGATACTGATTAATTTGGTAAAGAAAACTGATATATTTTCTGTTATTTCGAGGTCAAGATACCAACAATTGGTATCAGAGCTAACTTCTTGAGAGGTAAAACTTATAAGAAGATGGCCTCAACTGACGTTCTGGGAGAAGGCGCTTCGTTAGCTCGACCACCAGCTTTCAACGGTACAGCCTACATGTACTGGAAGCAACGAATGCTCATATTTCTGGAAGCAAGTGGCATAGATATCCTTGATGCTGTTGAAAACGGTCCGTACATTCCCAAGATTGCAGGAACTGACAACTCAATGATTATCAAGCCTAGAGCCGACTGGTCAGATGATGACAAGAAGAAGGTT
Organism: Cicer arietinum; assembly: GCF_000331145.2. Classification (NCBI taxonomy): domain Eukaryota; kingdom Viridiplantae; phylum Streptophyta; class Magnoliopsida; order Fabales; family Fabaceae; genus Cicer; species Cicer arietinum. The sequence goes on from NC_021164.2 coordinate 41,277,800, forward strand.
GGTTTCAATGCGAAGGCAAAGAACATCATCACGTCCGCCCTATGTGCAGAAGAGTTCTTTAGAGTGTCCAATTGCAAGTCAGCAAAAGAGAATTGGGACATCCTTCAAGAAACGCACGAAGGTACTACTGACGTAAAGAGAGCACGCGTGAACACGCTCATGCACGAATATGAATTATTCAGCATGAAGAAGGAAGAATCGATCAGTGATTTGCAAACCAGATTCACACACATTGTCAACAACCTGCATGCACTAGGAAAAGATGTGGATAATGAACAGCAGATTGGAAAGATTATGAGATGTTTAACCAGAGAATGGCAGCCCAAAATTACCGCAATAGCTGAGTCTAAGGATCTAGCAAAGATAACGACAGCAACATTATTTGGTAAATTGAGGGAACATGAAATGGAATTACAACGACTGGATGAATCCGAAATGGAAAGCAGGAAAAAGAAAGGATTATGCTTGAAAGTACAAACCAAGCAATCTAAACCTGAATCCGATAGTTACTCAGATGGATCCAGCAGTGAAAAAGAAGAGACTGAAATCGAATCACTTGTCAAGAAATTTAAGAAGTTTCTGAAGAAGAAAGATAACAAATTCAGAAAACCATCCAGCTCTAAGACTAGTGACATCAAGACAGTTACATGCTACGAATGTGGTAAGATTGGTCACACAAAGTCGGAATGCTACAAACTGAAGAACAAGAATAGAGCTCACAAAGCCAAAAGAGCATATATTGCATGGAGTGACAACGATAACGATGAGTCATCTGCCTCTTCGGATGAAGAAAAAGTGAATTTATGTCTCATGGCTCACACTAATTCAGAATCTGACAGTGAGGTTAGTTCGCAATTTAATCCAACATATGATGAACTTCAAGAAGCTTTCAATGAATTGCATGATGATTATGTGAACTCCATAAAACAGTTGTTAAGCACAAAGAAAATGCTTGAACAAATGAATGTTGAGCATAAAGAAATTGAAAATTTATGTGAACAACTGAAAAAGGATTCACAAGAAAAATCTGCAAAGTGCATTGAACTTGAAAATACAGTTGCATCTTTAAAATCTGATTTATTAAATTTTGCAAATAGTAAAGATAAGCTAAATGTCATACTTAGCAATCAAAGACATGTTCATGAAAAATCTGGTTTAGGATATACACCAAATATGCATGTCAAAAGAAAAAATAAAAACAGATCTGGTATTGGTTATATGCAAACCAGAAATGTCAAACATGGTCAAAAATCTTCTATTGCTAAGAGTATGTATGACATCTTTACTAAACCAAATAAACATTCATCCTTTGATGGCAGATGTCATTTCTGTTGCAGAAAGGGACATTTTGTATCAAATTGCATTTTTAAAAAATTAGCCAATAGAGGATGGAAGCAAGTTTGGATAGCAAAAGAATCTGTGTTTAAGACTGACCCCCCAGGACCCAATCTGAATTGGGTACCTAGATCCAAAAATTAATTATGTTTTTGCAGGTGTACTTGACATCCACCAAGCAAGATTGATATTTGAAAGTGGATGCTCAAGACACGTGAAATGAGACAAGTATGAGAATCTTGTCTTTAACATTAAATGAAGATTAAATGAAGAAAGATTGGTCAACATAGTTGTGTTGATGACAGAGAAAAAGAGTCAATGGCAGTTAATCAGAAGTTTTGTTTGGGATTAAATCGATTGAGTAATCGATTTCGAGTTTGCTCTTTGTTTGTTTAAAGAATCGATTTGGGAATCGATTTGGTTAGCCCAGACTTCAGATTTTGTGGAAAATATTTTGTAACAATCCCGAGCATCGATTTGGAAATCGATTGATTAAGTGTTCAGTATTTGACTTTTGGGACAATCGATTTGGACATCGATTAAGTAACACGGCAAATCGATTTGGGAATCGATTAGGAAAATGACCGTTGCGTACTTTTTTACTAGCCGTTGGACATCATAATTACACAATCGATTAAGGATTCGGTGTAACGGTAAGCAAATCGATTGGGCAATCGATTGATAAGGGTAAAAGTATAAAAACGAACAGGTCTAAATCGATTTCTTCACTGTTTCAACCCAGATTTATATTTTCTTTCTCTGCTTCATCTTCTTCCTCTGTCTCTGCAACTGATATCTGCAACTATATCTGAACTCTATCTTCACTCATCTCCTCTATTTGCAACCATGGCCCGCGTGAAACAAACACAAGCCCATACTCCTTCACCTTCATCATCTTCAACCAGTGAAACTCCCTCACCGCCACCTACTGTGTCTAAAAGAATTCCGATTCCTACACACAAAATTCTTGCAAAGGACAAGGGCAAGGCTCCTGCTCCTATTCCAGAAAAGATCAAGAAAAGGAAGGAACCACCAAGTGAGAAGTTGTTGGCTGATGCTATGAAAGAAATTGCTCAGAAGAAAAAGAAACCGGTTACTTCACCCCTAGTTAAGAAAACTCCAGCACCTAAAGAGAAGGATGTGGAAGTTATCATTCCAGCAGAGTTTCTTAAACGGAAAATTCATGAAGGCAGAACCCTAGACTTTGGTTTCTTTGATACAGAAGGCTTCACATTCCAGAATCATCTGAGATTTCATGGTCTTGAAGGTTTTCTTTCATCTACTTTGGACAGCTATCCGAAATTGATACGGGAATTTTATGCAAAATTTTAGCTCACTAATGACGGGTTCAAAACTCAGGTTAAAGGTAAAAAGTTATCAATGTCTTTTGAAGACTTTGCTGAGTTGACAGGATTGCCATTTCATGGACAATCAATAGACGGCAGTTCTGATGCGGATGCAGCCGACGAAGGTTGGGAAGCATCGCTGGACAGGCACACTGCAGTGAAAGACATCATGGTTGATGGTTTTGTGGAAACCATCTCTTTGCCAATTGGTCAGATGAAGGTACAGCAACGCATGCTCATGTATACATTAACAAGAATGCTTGTACCTCGATCAGGAAATCATGCTGTTGTTCAGAAGCTTGATATTATATTATTATGGGGATTGTCCAAGGAACTTAAGATGAGTTGGACATGGATTGTGCTAAGGCACATGTTAGAAGCTTCACACAGTAAGATCATGTTGCCTTATCCGCAGTTGGTTACAAAGGTTCTCAAGCACTTCAAGGTATCGTTGTTGAATGAAGAATCTGCAAAGACTACACTTATCTTCGGCGAAGCGATTGTGAATCAGATGAAACTGAAGAAAGTAGATAATGTTTGGATTAGACCAATGCCAAATGTTGAACCAACTCCTCCACAAGCATCTGAATCAGCAGCTGAGGCTCCTGCATTTGTTTCAAAGCTGATGGAATTTATGGCAGCTCAAATGGAACACAACGCCAAAATATTAGAGTCAAATGCAAGGATGGAAGCTACCTTGACATCTATCCAAACATCCCTGAAATCAGTTGTTCAGGATGTTGCTGCAATTCAAGCGCATCTAGGCCTCAAGCTATCTTTTGAAGACATAGCGCATATTGGTCGACAAGCAACTGAGGAACCACAGCCAGATCCTCTAGATCGGTCTGCGACTCACGGTGAGGAGACACCAGCTGAGGATAATACAGCGGTCTCTACCTCTCCCCTAGATGATAGTGAGAACCAGCCCACTTTAGGAGATTAGATGGTCAAGTTTCTTATTTGTGTTGTCTTATTTTTGGTTGTCGTGCTGTTTTTTTGCTGTTTTATGTTTTATTAATATATATGTATGAGCAAATGTATTAATTGTTATCATATAAATACTGCCATACTACATCTGTTGCATATTTGTTTTGTTCTGATCTGATATACAAGTTATATGATTTCATTTCCTATGCTTATGTTCTTTAACATAGGGGGAGGAATTGTTTTCTGCCTTTTTGCCTTAATTGACAAAGGGGGAGAAAAATTATAACTTGATAACTTGATAATATGCTTGTTGTTGCATTATTAAGGGGGAGCATCTGATGTTGTTTGTTTTTGCTCTGATACTTAATAATGTAATGCTGATTTGATACATTTTGACACATGCTCTGATGATCTGTATTGGTACATATTTAATGCTATGAATTGGTTTCTTTGGTATGATTTTGAAATGGTTTGATATGCTCAAGTTACAATTGTATGAATTGTCAATTATGCCAAAAAGGGGGAGATTGTTGGATTTTGATCCTTTGATTCCTAATTTTGACATAATTCACAATTCAACAATATTCATACTTAATATGATAAATCTAATATTTCAATTGAGCAAAATTTCAGGAACACCAATTCAATCCTACACACTTGGATCAAATAGCTTGGAACACAAGAAATCAACAAAAGTTGAATTCTGAATATGTAAATCGATTGGGAAATCGATTTCATAACAAGGGTGTAAGGAAATCTTAAGTGTTTGTGAATGTGCAATCGATTAGGCAATCGATTAGATCAATTAAAAATGAAAAATGCACAAGTCAGTAGCCTCTGATTTGGAGAAAATCGATTGGTAAATCGATTGAACATTTCACAAATCAAACCTGATTAATATGTCTGAAATTGCTCAAGTTACAATTTGTATGAATTGTCAATTATGCCAAAAAGGGGGAGATTGTTGGATTTTGATCCTTTGATTCCTAATTTTGACATAATTCACAATTCAACAATATTCATACTTAATATGATAAATCTAATATTCCAATTGAGCAAAATTTCAGGAACACCAATTCAATCCCACACACTTGTATCAAATTGCTTGGAACACAAGAAATCAACAAAAGTTGAATTCTGACTATGTAAATCGATTGGGAAATCGATTTCATAACAAGGGTGTAAGGAAATCTTAAGTGTTTGTAAATGTGCAATCGATTAGGCAATCGATTAGCTTAATTAAAAATGAAAACTGCACAAGTCAGTAGCCTCTGATTTGGAGAGTAATCGATTGGTAAATCGATTGAACATTTCACAAATTAAACCTGATGGTAACACATCGATTGGTAAATCGATTGGATAAGTCACAGTGGCACTCCAGTGCTGAGGGAATCGATTGGCAAATCGATTGACAAAGTATCATTTGGAAAATGACCTCACCTGTGACAAATACAATCGATTGGACAATCTATTGTAAACATTTTTAATTCTGATAAAATTTGGTTGCAATCGATTGGGAAATCGATTGAACTAAACACCAGGTAAAAACTTTTCAGGAACATGCTACCAAAGCGATTGACAAGTCGATTGACATCAAATAACTGAGTCACTGTTTTGAATTAAATCGATTGGCGAATCGATTGACATCAAAAACTGAGCCACTGTTTTGAACACAATCGATTGGCAAATCGATTGAAATAAACTTTTTGAAAACACAGTGAACTCTGAGATTTGGCAAATCGATTGAGAAATCGATTGAAATACTTTTATTGAAACAGTTTCCCAGAAATCGATTAGGCAATCGATTTATGCAAGTCTGGACATGTTCTACTGAAAAGTGTTGCTTTTAAAGAATCGATTGGTAAATCGATTAGCTTGTATAGTTTCAAGATTAAAGAAAACCAAGATCGCGATAATCGATTGGAAAATCGATTTAGCACCTTTTATAACTTTACAAAATCGATTAGGAAATCGATTTAGCAGTTGTTTTTCTGAAACTATATAAACTATCTTTCAATCTTTATTCTAATAATTTTTCATAACTTTCATAATTTCTCATATGCTCTCAAAAACTGTTCATAACAACAAACTAACAACTTCATAACTGTGATTACAGATTTCAATACAGTTTGTTGACAATCCAAGAGAAATGATAATGTGCTCATGAACAATCCTTGAATATCCAGATCTGTGAGGTGCATGAGTTCCAAAAGAACCTTCGTGAACCTCTTGAATGATCTTTTCTGCTTCTGCTTTATCCACACATCTGAGGAGAACCATATCATGATTCCTCTTATAAAGCACATCACCATTTAAGAAGAAGTTCATTGACAACCTCCTCAAAACCCTCTTGTCGTTCTCTGAAATACCTGATGGATATTCCCTATTCTTAACATAGGATTTGATATCATAAAACCATGGTTTGCTATCAAGCTCTTCTTCTATCGATAAGCAATATGCTGGCTTATCCTTTTGTTGAATTTTTATGACCGGCACATCCTGACCGATACTTATTTTGAACATTGATGACAATGTGGCTAGGGCATCAGCCAATTGGTTTTCTTCTCGAGGAATATGGTGAAAAGTGATATGCTCGAAGTATTCTACCAATTCTTTGATATATGTATGGTACGGAATCAATTTGGAGTCTTGAGTTTCCCACTCTCCTTTTATTTGGTGGATGACCAAAGACGAGTCTCCATATACCTCAAGAACTTTTACCTTTGATTCAATGGCTGCTTTAATGCCCATGACACATGCCTCATATTCTGCAATATTGTTTGTGCAATCAAAACACAATCTAGTTGTACATGGAGTGAACTGGTTCTCTGGGGAAATCAAAATGGCTCCAATTCCATGCCCTAATGCATTAGAAGCACCATCAAACACCAAAGTCCATTTTTCTTTATCAGATGATTCAGTCTCTTCAAATAAAGTCACGATACCTTCGTCGGGGAATTCACACTACATTGATTGATAATCTTCTACAGGTTTTTGGGCCAAATACTCCGCTAGGGCGCTTTCTTTGGTAGCTTTTTGTGTAACGTATACCAAATCGTATTCTGATAACAACATCTGCCAACGGGCAATCCTTCCAGTAAGAGCAGGTTTTTCAAAGATGTATTTAATTGGGTCCATTTTAGACACCAACCAAGTTGTATGACATAACATGTATTGCCTCAACTGATGAGCAGCCCATGCTAATGCGCAACATGTTCGTTCAAGTAGTGAATACCTTGTTTTGTAGCTGGTGAACTTTTTGCTCAAATAATAAATAACATGTTCTTTCTTACCAAATTAGCCATGCTGCCTCAGTACACAACCCATTGACTCATCAAGTACTGTCAGATACATAATAAGCGGTTTCCCAAGAACAGGAGGCACTAAGGTTGGAGGTTTTGACAAGTACTGCTTAATCTTTTCGAAAGCTTTTTGACAATTATTATTCCATTCAACCTTTTGATCTTTGCGCAACAACTTGAAAATTGGCTCGCATGTAGCAGTGAGATGCGATATGAACCTAGAAATGTAATTCAATCTACCCAAAAAGCCACGAACTTCTTTTTTTGTGCGTGGAGCGGACATTTCTTGTATTGCTCTTACTTTATCTAGGTCCACTTCTATCCCTTTTTGACTAACGATAAACCCAAGTAACTTGCTTGATCTTACACCAAAAGTGCATTTAGCATGGTTTAAATGGAGTCTGAACTTCCTTAGTCGCACAAATAACTTTTGAAGGTTAATAACATGGTCTTCTTCGGTCCGAGATTTTGCTATCATATCGTCCACATAAACCTCTATTTCCTTATGCATCATGTCATGAAATAAAGTTACCATTGCTCTTTGATAGGTTGCCCCAGCATTCTTTAATCCAAATGGCATGACTTTATAACAGAAAGTTCCCCATTGTGTGATGAATGTAGGTTTCTCCGTATCTTCGGGAGCCATCTTGATTTGATTATACCTTGAGAAACCATCCATGAAGGAGAAAAGAGAATATTGCGCAGTGCTATCTACTAGGACATCAATGTGAGGCAAAGGAAAATCATCTTTTGGACTAGCTTTATTTAATCAAATAAAAGTTTAACCAGTTTTTCTCGTTCACTTTCTTTCATAGACATACCAATTTTGACCTCTTTCTTGTCATGTTCAGTCCCTAAATTGATCACCTCAAAAGGTTCTTGATAGGGTTGGATTATCTTAGCTTCATGTTCAATTAGCCTTTCTAGTTCTGGGGGAGGCTCACAATCGTCTTCACAATCCTCGTCAGCGTGATTAATTGGGTGTTCAAAATTAGAAGAAAGTGTTCTAGCGCTGCTATTTTCAACATATTCATTTTCGACTTTGCATGGTTTAAATTAAGAAGAAAAAGAAAAAAGAAAAAAAGAAATATGAATAAAGATTGCCAAAAAATGAAAAGAGAAAAACAAAAACAACTGGAGAATTCAAAAATGCATTTATTGATAATAAGTACGTAATTGAAATACATGTGACATATTAGTTATCCTTATAGCCTTGGGCAGAGAAAAATGAGTTAAAATACACAATTACTTTGATCATGAATTAACAAACACGGGAAACTCGATGATCTTCCAATTATTGAGATTGGTGTTTGGAGAACAAGGGTACACCAATTTGAGGGTATCACCATCAACACGATCCTCTTCTACAACAGCCACTTGATCTGCATATATTATTATGGCGCTTTGAAAGGTTTGATGAATGTCACAAATAAGGATCTTTTGTGAATTTGGTACCTGGTTTTCCCAACGAGCTAGCTTGCTTTCTCATTTTTCTTTTACAGTGTTCACTTGATCAGCTTTGGTAGGTACATATCCCAACCCGTACTTATCCTTCTTTTCTGGTATTTCTTTCAATTTCCCAAATTTAACAAAAGCTCCTTTTTCCAACATGGATTTTGTAGACTTCAATGATGTTGTAAATAGTTTTGGTTTTTTTAAACGAAATCCTTCACCCATGAAGACAGCATTGGCGATTTCTAATACTTGGAAAGAAGTCTCTATGACTTCCTCTGCTTCTTCAATATATCCCGTAGAAGATAGATGACTCACTATCATATCTTCTTCCCCAGATATTATCACCAACTTATTTTTCACTATAAAATTTAGCTTTTGGTGGAGAGTGGATGTCATTACTCCAGCAGCATGAATCCACGGTCTCCCTAAAAGGCAACTGTACGCCGGCTTAATATCCATAACTTGGAAGGTTATTCCAAAGTTATGGGGTCCAATTTGAATCGGCAGGTCAATCTCACCAACAACTTGTCTTCTGGATCCATCAAACGCTTTCACCACCATAGCACTCGGCTTCAAACAAGCTTCATCAACAAAAAGTTTTGAAAGTGTCGATTTCGGCATGACATTTAACGATGAATCGTTATCAACTAGCACTCGTGCAAGAATATGATCATGATACTTCACAGAGATATGTAGTGCTTTATTATGCTCCATCCCCTCAGCTGGTAATTCGACATCGCTAAAACTCAACCCGCTACTGGCGGTGATATTACCGACAACCCCATCAAACTAGTCCACAGTAATATCATGAGTAACATGAGCCTCGTTTAAAACTTTCATCAATGCTCTTCTATGCGCTTCAGAGTTTAATAATAAAGAAAGAACATATATCTTAGAAGGGGTTTGATTTAGTTGATCTACCACCTTATACTCACTTTGCTTGATAAACTTCAAAAATTTGTTAGCTTCTTCTTCAGGCACTGTCTTTTTGCATGTTTCTGATCCTTTTATGGCATGATACACAACCTCTTTTCCTTTTTCTCCATGACCTTCCTTTTTCCTGAGTTGTTCAGGAGTGTATACTCGACTACTACGGGTCATCCCGCCAATCCCTGAAATATTGGTGATATCAGTACCTTGAGGCTTATAGATATCACATGATTGATGATTTACTAAATGGGATGTCAATGGAAACAAAAAAAAAATTATTTATTTGACTAAAAACAAATTGATTTCAATAAAAACAAATTATAATTTGTAAAATAATTTGCAACTTTCATGGATTTAATTGTTAATTTTATAATCATGAAATATTTATAATCTAAAAAAAATTAAGAAAAATTTACATAACTTTTATTGTTATTTAACTTAAATAATTAGGTTAGTATATATATATATATATATATATCGATTACTAACAAGTAAGGTATCCGTACCCGCACTTCTATTCACTTATTGTTTGGAAATAATTATTTGTACTCATAACTATATTTAAGAAAATTAGAATTTGTACCATACAATTAGACTTATATCTATTAAAACATAAAAAAAAAAACTATTTTTGTCTCTTTCATTTTTATTCAATCAAAAATTGAAAGAAAAAATTACATTAAAATATTACCGTTCACTAAAATGTCCCGTAATTAAGTTGTTTCTCCTAAAAATTTGGTACATAAATTAGTATTATCGGAAATTTTAAAGTATAACATTTTTGGTAATATAAATTGTATATCGAGAATTTTGCCAACAAAATTTTTGGTATATTATTTATTCTACAAGAAATTTATTGTCTTGAAATTTGCAGTAATTACTTTTAATATAGTGCAAATTTGTGTCTTGAAATTTCTGATAATTAATTTTATTATACGATAAATTTTAACATTTGATACATAATTTATTGCGTTATTTTTTATATATATCTTTTAATAGAGATGGTAATACATCATTATGTATAGTTTAATGTATCGACTTCACAACCAATGAATTACTATTTCTTATATTTTTAATGGAAGTTCTTTAACAGAGGTCGAATTCGATAATTTTCAACAGTATTTTTCGCTCTTATAGTCCTCATTGAAAAAAAATTAAATGAAAAAATCTAGAAAAAAAAAATTGTACAGGAAATTTCAAAAACGAAATTTCCAGTAGTTATTTTTCAATATCATAAATTTAAAAAATGAAATTTCTACAAGTTTTAGATTTTCGATAATTATTTTTTAATATAACAAATTTCAAGTAAACAACTACCGGATTTTTAAATTTCTGGACGAGACTAACTCTCGAAAATTTTAAAAATAAAATTTCTTGTATTGTTAAGAGAATTTTAAAGAAAAAAAAATTACTTTTTCCAAATTTATTTTAATTTTTACTATATACTTAAGGGTATTTTAATAAATTAAGAGATAATTTTTTTTAAATTGAAATATAAATTCAATTGTTGAAGTACAAAATTCAACTTTCGTATGTTTAAAATGTGTATTTTAATGCTATATGTTATGATATTTGTTGGGTGTATCAATTGGTATAAGTCCAATTGCCACCATACTTATAAACTAGAGTCCATAAGTCGAAATTTTTTTAAAGTTTCTATCATGCATTCCGACACCTTAACTTCTCATTTCTTTATTTTTTTTTGAAATTATATTTTTATCTTTTTTGACTATTTATAAAATCCTGAAAAAAAATTAACACTTATTTTTTCACCCCTCTTTTAAAAATTTACAGAAATTACTCCACCATTCGAACGTTTATAAATTTTAGAAATATAAAAAATAATTAATTTTTCTTAATTTTAGATAATTTTGAAATAATTATTTTTGAAATTTTCGAACTTTTAGAACAACATTAAAGTTTCGAAATAGGTTTTTTTCTAGATTTTCGAAAGTTTCCATCAATATGAAACATTCGAAATGTTAATTTCTAGTTTTTTTCAAAACTTTCGAAACACTGAAATGGTCAAAACAGTAAATCTTAAAAACTTTCAAAATTAAAAAATGGGAGTCTTAATTAAAAAAATGGAAAGTTTATATAAATAGAAAAATATATAAATGGAAAGTTTATATCAATAATTAAAAACACTCAGATCCAAGTCAAATCTTTTGTAAATTGTTAATTTGAAAGTTTATAATTATTCTAAAATTCCGAAATTTATGGGAAGGTTACATTTTTAAAATTCCGAAATTCCTGAAAGTTTGAAAAATCTGAAAATTTTCTAAAATGTTCCAAAGTTTCAACAATATTTAAAAAAATTTCATTTCAAAAAATTCAAAAGTTTCAACAATTTCTGAAAAAACTTCATTACGAACATTTCATAACTTCGAAAATTTTAACAATTTGAAAAAATTCAATTTTTAAAATTTCAAAAAGTTCAAAAGTTTCAACAATTTTTGGAAAAACTTCATTTCGAACATTTAACTTCGAAAGTTTGAACAATGCAAAAAAAATTCATTTCAAAATATTCGAGAGTTTCAACAATTTTTGGTTAGAGATAGTAAAAAAGGACAAAGATGTAATTTTTGGAATAAAGAGTGGGATATTAAGGTGTAGAGATGTATGGTAGAAACCTCCAAATTTTGATTTGTACCCCTGTGATTATATTAGATCCCTTATTCACATTTTAATTCAAAATCTATTTTAATTTTTTTTTTCAAAATAAGCAACGAAAGATCAAAATCTTTTTCAAAAATAAAAAAAAAATTACTTAATAACTTCAAGAAAGTTTATCAGTCTTCAATTGATTTGTTAATATCACATTTTCAATAGCATGTATTGAAAATTTGATTTAAATTTTCATAAACATTGTGAAAAATTTAAAGTTAAAGTTAGATTTATTTTGAACACAAAATTATTCTAAAAATCTTAAAATTTAAAATTTTTAAAAGATATTTTTGTTCTAAAAATTTTAACTATAAATTTTTTAGTACCACATTACTACTTTTTTCAAACATAAAATCATAACCGAGAAACATTTCTGAAGTTTGTTAATATTTTTTTTAAATTAATTTTTTCAAAAATATTTTAAAAATTCAAATTTAAATTTTTCATAATACAAATTAAAGATGGTGAGAAGATAATTTTTAATTTTTATTATTTTTTTAAATAAAATAAGTTGTTTATATAAAATGTAAAGATAGAAATATAATTAAAGAGATATCAACTAAATGTTTTTAGAAGTCGGACTAATAAGACAAAAAAAGAGGCGAATAAATACCCAAGTCCATCTTGGCCCAACCCAATGAATACTTGCTAGTTACCACACATGTGCCATTAATGCTGGTTTGTAAAGGTTTCGCTCTATGACATAATTTAAATACAAAAATAGTAAATGAAAATAGAATGTAGAGACATAAATATAATAAAACAAAATATAAGTTTTATATACAGTAATAAAATATTAAATATTAATTTATTTATCAACGATTGATATTATTTATTTTATTTTTTAAAAGTGAGTTGTTTAATTTAAAAAAGTTTAATTACAACAATTTAGTGGGTGTATATAAGAAACAACGAAGAAATGTATAGTAGATACAAATGTTAGTAATACATATTTGTTAGATTTAAGTTAAATCTAAGAATGTATATGCTCATTGCTTGATAAATCTGATACCAATGAGGTGATTATATTCAAGAAATATGATAGGCAACTTATGCAACAAATTAAAACCGACTCAACATGTTATAGACAACATTACTGGTTAGTTTGTTAGAAGAAAGGAAAATTTATAAATATTATAATTCAAACGTTGTTAATAAACTTCATTCTTAATAATAGTCACACTTAATTATATAACTTAACATGTTAAAATAGTCATGGATCCGAAATGATTATTATTGAATAATGATGGATAGATGAATCATCTCGATTGAGCCATGATACGTAGTTGACAACATAAAAAACTACACATTTTAGAACAAGTTCTTGGATGACTACAAAATGTTCTAACATATGTTTAAGAAATTTCTAACATATGTTGAAACTCAATTTCAAGCAAGTATTACAAATTTTCGCTTTGACTCTGGTGGTGAGTATATGTCTCATGAATTTCAGAAGTATCTTCAGTAAAAAGGTATTTTGTCTCAACGACCTTGTCCAAATACCCCCCAACAAAATGAAATAATAGAACGTAAGAATCGTCATTTGCTTGATGTAACACTCACCTTACGTCTTCATGCTTTTGTCCCATCTCGATATTTTGTGGAGACTCTTTCTACAACTGTTTTCCTAATCAAAGCAAAAGGCATAAAATGAGTGTATTCTATTAAATTGAATTCTGATGGGTCCTTCAACAGGTACAAGGCTCAATTGGTTGCTTTAGGAAACAAACATGAATATGGAGTTGATTATGATGAGACATTTGCATCGGTCGCCAAAATGACAATTGTTTGCATTGTACTATCTATAGCCCCTTCTAATGGGTGGGCTCTATCCGTGAGGCCTATGATAATCAGGTTTTATTCATCCCTCACATCAATATTCAGTTTCAAGTTGCACATATTTTATTAAAGTTGTTCCTCGTTTGTGCCATCAGTTTCTAGTTAGCAAATGCTTCTTGACCAGTCACAACAACTTGAGAGGGTGTGAATCAAGAAATAATATTAATTTGTATTTGTATTTATCAACTTTCCTAAAATAAATTAGACAAATTAAAATTTGATTGGATCTCTTTAATTTGTAATTACCAGATGTAAATGTTGTAACTATTATTTATACTGAGAAATATCATAGCAAAAGACGTAAAACCCTAATTTGTGACACATTAGGTTTACATGTTTGTCAGGTTCATTCCATAGGTTGTATTCCTAGTTTATGGAATGATACAGTTGGTGTTTGCTTCCCACGTAAACAACCCAACAATAGCGATTTAGAACTAAAATGGACTAGAATAAACTTAATAAATACCAAAATGAACTAAAATATTAAACCATTAAGACTTTTACATTTAATGATTGAACTATATTAATTTAGAACCATAATGGACTAGATTAAATCTAATTATTACCAAAATGACTTTTGTACTGATTGGACGAATTACATTTATTTAGAAACAAAATGGACTATAACCATAAAGCCAAAATGATATTAAATATTAATTTATTAAGACTTTTATTCTTATAGGATATACTGCAATGATTTATAACCAAAATGAACAAGATTAAATCTAGTTAATACCAAAATGACTTAAAATCTTAATCCATTAATACTTTTGCACTTATTGGACGAACTACAATGATTTAAAACAATATCGATTTAAATAAACTTAGTAAGATCAAAATGACCTAAAATATCATTCCATTAAAATTTTTGCACTTTTTGGACGAACTACATTAATTTAGAACCATAATGATCCATTAAGACTTTTGCACTTATTTGACGAATTATAATGATTTAGAACCGAAATGGACTAGATTAAACCTAGTTAATACAAAATGATCTAAAAAGTTAATCTATTAACCCTAAAACCTAAAACCTAAACCCTAAACCGTAAATTTTTGCATTATTAAGTTTACTAAATAGCAAAACAGGAAATCCTTTTACTTCACCACTCTTCACTAACTCTTTACAAGATGAAAAACAAAACAACGACTCTCACTGTTTCTTCTCGGGTATTTTTTTTTCTCTTTCAACAATTGAAAATGTTTCAAACTTTTTTAATAAAAATAAAATGCAATGAATACAGTTTTTGTATATGTTGGGAGATATCACAAAATCGCTCCTCGGATTACTAACAATGTTTTGACATGTTAGAAGTTTCTATAAAATGCTAGATTAGTTAAAGTGAAGTAAACGGGTCCATATTTGTTTATTTGGTGCATAAACATGTCTGCATGTTTATTTGTATTTTATTAAATTCGTTTTTTACTTACATTGGTAAGATACAGGCTAGAGTCATTGCCTTGTTATATTGTATAGATGATTCACAATCTAGTTATGTACATGTTCACATTTGCTTAAAGCTATAGCGCATTTGAATCACAGGATTCTATGTATCACCTCTCATATTTGACAGATGAGAGAATCTCAATTCTCATTACTATTATATTTTTATAATTATTTATATTAAAGTGGATTTGAATAAAAAATATCATTTTAAAATAAATAAAATTAAACAACACTAATAAAAATATAAAAAAAAATAAAAACTTGATGGATTAAAATAAAAAATATTTATAATTAAAAGGAGCAAATAAAAAAAAAGTCACATATAAATTTATATAATTTAATTTTATAGAGATAAATTTTACACAAAATCAATTTATCTTTATTAAATCAATAAATAAAGAAATAATATAATAATTTTTTATTTAATATATCTCATTCTATATATAAATAAAAAAACATGAACGATTTTATCATATTAACTGGTATATACGATTTTCAATTATTAAAAACTATATTTTTTTAATTATGTTGTCTTAAAAAGAAGTTAAAACTTGTAACAGTAGAAAGATTTATTAAAACGTGTATATTTGTTAAATTTAATAAAAATATGTATATTTACATTATTGAACAAAGTTATTTTATTAAAAAAAATGCAATCAATAATTTTTTTTAAAATTTAATTCATTTTATTATTTTGAAGTATATAACATATATATAATGAAAAATCACACATTTGTTAAAAAAAGTAACACATCGCTTTTATGTGTTTTTTACAACTCACACACATTATGTTATAGTCATATAAAAAGTGTTTTATGATTATTATACAGACATGAATTATTTTAAAATAGAAAATACGAATTTTCCCACTTTATTTGTTTTGGAGATATTAATCATTTTTTATAATTGTTGTTTTTCTAAAAAAATGTTACTATTGTCAATGTTTCAACCATGAAAAATATATTATAAACATAAAGTATAACAATGTATCAATTTTTTTTGAAAAATTGTCAAAAAAAGTATTCTTAATTTTTAAAAACTAACCAAACTTCAATAGTTAATGTCAATGTTAAAAAAGTAACGAGAAAAAAATAATGATTTATTTTTTTGGATCAAAATGTTAGGAAAAGTAAATAGATAAATATATTTAGATGTAGTGGCCCGCTAAATTATGTATTTCATGGCCAGAATAAAGAGTATCAATATAGCCTTGAAAATACCTACAGCAACCTCAATTGGAACTTTGTAAAGCAGGAAAGTAGGAAAGTGTAACGCCCATCCAAGGAGTTAGGTTGAGAACGCCAATTCTTTAAAAAATACATAAATATAATTTTTTTAAGAAAATAGCACGTGGCAAAATAGTCACCCTAGAAACATAATAATTTCTTTTATACCCACCAAAATAAATTATTATTAAATTATAGTTTTTAATATCTAATTATTTAATTAAATATTTAATAGTACGTTAACTTAAATAGTTCTAATTAAAACTTTATAAAAACAAAATAATAAAATTCATAAAGATGAAATTTATTTTGCCGAAAATCCATATTTTCTCAAAATAAAAATGTTGTTGTAAGTTGAAAGTAAAATAATTAAAAAACCACAAAATTCAATAAAATACTTACAATTCAATTATATTTTTCCTCTATAAAGTCATGAAACACAAGCATCACAACAACATCATTTTTAAGAATAATATAGATCATGTAAGGGTCGGTCGACAATAATATAGATCATGTTAAGAATATCATTTCAATATATGAGAGACCAACATATTCATTCTCGAAATTATAGAAGACAAGTCATAACACATTTAACATACTATTTGAAATCAAATGAAAATTAATACAATTATTCATTGAGACTCAATGATCTGAATATATCATCACATATACCTATGGGGAAATTCGTACAATGCTGCACAAAGTCTATTAGTTGGTAATCAAAAAGGAAATTTATTGAATAGTATCTTGATTATCATTATTAGAATTAATCAAATTACAAGAGAGTGGGGTTTATATATATAGAACCCCAATTATCAACAAGGTACAAAATACAACTAACTAAACTAAAATATAGCTAGCAACTAACAAACTATATTGACTAATACCCTCCCTCAAGCTGATGAACATATAGAGGTGAGGTCAAGCTTGGAAAGAAAGGTATGAAATGGTTTTGGATCCAAAGCCTTGGTAAATAAATCTGCGAGTTGAAGAGAAAAGGATATTGGAAGGAGATGAAATAGTTGTTGTTGAAGTTTCTCTCAAATGATGTGGTAATCGAGCTCAATATGTTTTGTGCGTTCGTGGAATGAAGAATTGGAGGCAATATGTCTTGTTGATTGATTATCACAATATAGCAAAGCTGGTTTGATGTATGGAACTTGAAGGTCATTGAGAAGATATGTGAGCGATTAAATCTCACAAAAAGTGGAGGTCATGGTCCGATATTCAGCTTCAGTCGAAGATCTGGAGACCATCGCTTGTTTATTTGATTTCCAAGAAATGAGGGAGTTGCCTAGAAAGATACAAAAACTTGAAATTGCCTTGCATGTATCCAAGCAACCTGCCCAATCTGAATCGCAGAAAGTCTTGAGTTGAAGTGGAGAAGAAGAAGAAAAGAATATGCCTTGTGCTGGAGATGATTTAAGGTATCGAAGAACTTGGATGGCAGCATGATGATGTTGAGATGTAGGGGCTGTCATATATTGACTTAGTTGCTGAACTGAAAAACTGATATCAGGACGAGTGTTGGTGAGGTAGATTAATTTTCCAACTAGTCTCCTATATATAGTCGGATATGGGAGTAATTGGCCTGCATCCTTTGAAAATTTGATATTTTTCTGCATTGGAATGTTTGCTGGTTTGGAAGCAAGGAGGTCAGCTTCGTGTAAGATGTCTAAGGTGTATTTCCTTTGTGAAATATGCAATCCCGCCTTGGAGCTAGCGACTTCGAGTCCCAAAAAATACTTCAAGTGTCCTAAGTCCTTGATTTTGAAAGATTTGTGAAGAAAAGCCTTTATAAAATGAATTTCTGCAACATCATTACCTCCAATAATAATGTCATCAACGTAAATCAGTAAGGCGGTAAATGTGTTATTATATGCCTTGATAAATAACGAATGATCGGATGCAGATTGACGGTAGCTGACAGAATGTAAAGCAGATGATAGTTTGGCAAACCACTGACGACTAGACTGTTTTAAACCATACAAAGTTTTTAATAATTTGCATACATGGTTAGGATTAGAGCTGGAGATACCTAGAGGTAATTGCATGTAAACTTCTTCATCTAAAGTACCATGTAAGAATGCGTTTCATTGCTCAGCACCATTTATAATAGTTCGAATCGTTCAACGGTGGGGCGACCAAAACAGCGACGGGATTCTCGCCGGGGTGAAGGTAATAAGGACTCCGTAGATTTAAGGCGACATCGTTGGATTGGGTGGAGCTTTGGCGATCGGAATCAGAAGATGAACCACTGTTGTCAATCTCCATGAGAGACGATGCAGGGAATTGAAAAAAATTAGGTTTTGGAAAGAGGGAATTTGGGAAAAACGCTAAATTTGGGAAAAGCGCAAAAGGAAAGAACATAAGCATTAAAATTTGGTTTAATCTGATACCATATTAGTTGGTAATCAAAAAGGGAATTTATTGAATAGTATCTTGATTATCATTATTAGAATAATCAAATTACAAGAGAGTGGGGTTTATATATATAGAACCCAAATTGTTAGCAAAGTACAAAATACAACTAAAAAATTTAGACAAAGTCATATATATATATATATATATATATATATATATATATATTACATATAATGCATGATATGATATGATAATGAACCAATTTCATGTTATCATACATTCCCACCAGAATCATGCTATGCACATTTGATTAATTCAACCTCAAGATTACAGCTTTTCATATTTCAACCACATACAATCAACATTGAATGATACTTAATATGCACAAAATTAAAACAATAACCACAATAAAATAGTCAACAATTCAAAAAGAAAAAAAAAAAAATTAGAAACTACAGTGAAGACAAGATACTAATACTTTCAAAAAATAAAAACAGCAACGTAAAAACAACAATTAAATTAAGAAAATAATTTGTTTTTTCTTTCAAAAATAGTAATTAATTTCAAAAAGCAGCAACTAAAATCCGAAAATAACCATGGATATTTATTTGAAAAAAACATCAATTACAACAATTAAAAAAAAAGCAACAATAAAAATTTACAAGTATAGATGATGATTTTGAAACAGATTTTTACACCTTTCAGGATCTTTCTAAGAAATATAGATGATGATTTTGAAACAGATTTTAACTCCTTTTAGGATCTTTCTAAAAAATATATATGATGATTTTAAAACAGATTTTTACACCTTTCAAAATATATCATATAAAAATAAATATGTGTACTTTAACAAGCTTTTCTTTTCCATTATATTGGCTGCTGCCACACTCTTATCTGTTGTAAGTGCAAGAACATGATAGAGAAAATGATAATTAGAATATTGAAAAAAACATTCTTCAGTTTTCAAATGTTAATAACAAAGTTTACTCTAATGCTAGATTTATAATCCA
>NC_021164.2:41298147-41301758 GCF_000331145.2 Cicer arietinum
AAATGTCAAATAAGTCAGAATAGCTTAACAAATATTTTTTACTCATCTTGCAAGGGAATTATAACCTATAATAGGTGTGTATCATAAGACAATGTTCTCCGAAAATAACACTGCTTAAATACAACTTACTTTTAATTTCTGCTCTTAAACTCTTAGATATGTTCTATAAACTTATAATTACTGCAGAGGCTAACAACCTCGTACTGTTTTTATTTTCCAAATAAAAAGCTTTAGAATAAGACATGCATGGCTAAATCAAGTTAAATGGAAAAAATAAAAATAAGTTAAATGGAGGATAGAAGTAGAAATTATATTGAACAGGAATCTAACAGCAGGAAATGGTAATTTATAGGTGAGAACTAAGAAGAAATTATTGTTGACTTTTTAATCTTTGTAGGAAATTGTCAAATCACTCTTAAGAATATATAGTATATGCTTAATGTCTCTGAAAGTGTAATTTTTTGTTAAATTATTCTCACATTACAATCATAGAAACAATATGATGATCAACAAAGTACATATTCAGAGATAAATACACGTTCTTGATATAAATTTTCCCTTTCTCTATCTCTTTTTACTCTATTGGTTGTGAATGTCTCAATGGTTGTGCTTGTTTGCTCCTTTAATAAACTCAAACAGTTACTGAAATAAACAACCATCATAAACTCAATTGCTTGTTTGCTCAATTTTTTGGTTTTTCTTGTTGTCAGTATTATTATTGGTGTTGTTCTCATTATGTTAATTACTGCAAAATTTAGTTATTCACCTTTTGTTGTATGTTTTTGTTTCTATTATTGCTCTTACAATTTGTCTAGATTTAATGTAGTAGTATTGGTCTAAGACAATTGATATTGAATGTTTTGTTTTATTGGTTTAGTATAATAAAAGCTTAAAGATGAATAAAACTTTTGTCCTTAGTTAAGTTATGATGAAAGCAAAACTTTCTTGTTTCTTCTTTTCTTTGTTTTTCCTTGTTTTGAATTCCATTAGTCATTGTAGAACTTTCCATTATCATTCATTACAAGAAATTTGGAATATTGATGTAGCAAGTTAAATTAGCATGTTGCAAGGCATGGTTTACAGATTTACGACAAGTAGTTTGTGATGGAATAAAGTAGTTTATTGTACGTATGTTCCATATTCTTAAGAAACTATTTAGAATGAACCTCATCTCTAGACCTTATATACAAACTCCTTATACATTTCTAATCCACAAAATAAAATGCAGAATGTTGAACTACACTGAAATTATTAAACCTTCTCTTCCACTCACTTTAGAAACAACTCTAGATATTAAATATGGATCATTATTTCCTAACAAAGTAAAGAAAAAAGAAAGAAGAAATGTATGCTCATGTATGTCCTAACAAAGTAATTTTGTATGATTCTTTGTACAGAAGGAAAAAATATGATATGAGTTGTTGGTCACTTATTTATAACTTTGCATGCTATTTGTTTTAGCTAATGAAATATATGCTTTTGGTTTTTGAAGAACATTTATTTACTTGTGTCTGGTTGTATACTTTTGGTGAATTGAGCTAATTGTTGTACTGTTTCTTGGTATTTTGTATGAATTTGGTCATTTGTGTCTGATAATTTTTAAATTGTCCTATAATAATTCACCCTATAATTCTGATATCTTATTTGATGTAAGATGTCAATGATGTAACTCCATATTCTTGTTATAAGTGGATATATTTTCAAAATAACATATATTTATCGATTTGTTTAAATTCAGAATCCATATTTTGAAGCAATGGATAAGTCATAGATTATGAAACAACACACACTGGTTCAATATGATTAAGGGATAAAGGAATTTATTAATTTTTTCTTTCGAGATGAATTAGAAAATGGCAAAATAATATTCCCTTGTAAACTTGGTTTCAAAAACCGCAAAGTAGAAGTGTAATGAAGATCACTTAAAGTGCAAACCATTTTCAAAGGGATACACCTTTGAGTACAAAATGAGGAGTCCAAAGGAGAAACTAGTACTATCTCATCTAGTAGTGTTTAAATATAGTTTAAGACATAGTTGTCATTGAAGATCGTATTTAGAACATGATCGACGATGTTTTTGGATTTGGAGATCATGCAAACAAATTACACATTGAATCAAATGTTGAGATTGGTCGGAATGAAGATATGATGTCAAATGCAAGTCAACAAAGGCAACAAGAGGCCAAAAAGTATTATGAATTAACTAGAGAACGAAGACAACTTTTGCATGAAGAGTGTGTTAAATATTTAAAACTGTCTTTGTTAGTAAAGTTGTATACATCAAATGTTTATGTGGAGTAAGAGATAAGACCATGACTATGATTTTAGAGTTATTAAAAGATGCATTTAAATTTGCAAATATACCAACTTCATTCTACGAAGTCAAGAAAAAAATAACCAAGCTTGGTTAAAATTATGAAAAGATCCTCATGTGTCTGAATAATTTGTATGCTTTATTGGGGGTAATAGGGAGGATGAAGAGAGGGAGACATGCTAAACTTGTAGCACGTATAAATGAAAATCAAATGCAATTGAGATGTTTGGTTATGGCAATAATTGAATGTCAGTTTCTGCAAAATTTCTTCATTATTTTCCATTAAGGATGGAACAAGCCAAGGAACTTGTAAACATGGGCTGAGATGATGAAATTATGGCACCCAATGAACCACACCTATCTCAAAATTTGGAACAAACTTTTTTTCTAATGATACTAGACATATACAATTGGTAAGAATGGCTATAGATGATGATCATGAAACTTCAATTGTTAATGATGATTTTGATATCAATAATCAAGATATGGATTTATGATTGTTAAGAAGTCTAGTTCATTGTTTGTAACCCAAAGAGGATTTATGATTTTGTTGTTTATCCTTACTCAATTTATGATTTTGTTATTGTGTTATGATACTATTTGTAAATTGTAACACCCCGTTTTTCAAGCGAGATGCATCACAGTAAACTTCATAGGGTTCTTCTGATTGTGGTAATACCAATACAGGTGAGGTTGTCAATTTTCTCTTTAGCAACTGGAAGTTTTCTTCACACTTCTCCGTCCATGCGAACGGTTGATCTTTTCTGGTAAGTTGTGTCAGTGGAGCCACAATCTTAGCAAAACCTTCGATAAACCTCCTGTAGTACCCTGCCAGTCCTACAAAACTCCGTATGTCAGTGACAGTCTGAGGCTGTTTCCAAGCAAGAACCTCCTCAATCTTAGCCGGATCTACAGCGATTCCTTCCTTGGTTATCACATGTCCCAAGAAATTCACTTTCTCTAGCCAAAATTCACACTTCGACAGATTGGCATACAATCGCTTTTCGCGTAAAATCTCAAGAATTGTCGTAAATGTTCTCCATGCTCTTCTTCAGTCCTTGAATAAATCAATATATCATCAATGAATACCACCACGAATTTATCAAGGAATGAATTAAAGATTCTGTTCATGTAGTCCATGAAAATTGCCAGTGCATTGGTAACTCCAAACGGCATAACCAGGTATTCATAATGCCCATAGAGGGTTCTGAAAGCTGTTTTCTGAATGACTCATTCCCTTACTCGGATCTGATGGTAACCCGACTTCAAGTCAATCTTCGAAAATATCGCGGCCCCT
>NC_021164.2:41303842-41309671 GCF_000331145.2 Cicer arietinum
AATTAATTACGGTACCGTAATCGCGTGTTATAGCTATCGTTAACGTAAGGGCTCCTTCTAAACATTTTGTAACACCCCGTTTTTCAAAGCGAGGGTATATAAATTTTTTTTTTAAAGTAATTAAAAACGAACAAAGAAATAAATCAGGAAATGCTTTTGGATAAATAATTGAGTCATTATAATTTACGCAGCGGAAAAGTTTCTCCAATTATAAATCCAAAACATTTACATAACATCAAATGGTACATGGAACCCATCCAAAGATGATATCAAACTGATAATATTTGTATAAGTACAGTTTTCCAAACTAAAAATACTTCAAACCAAAAAGAAGGACCCCTAGTCCCTATACATCATCCTAATCTGATCATCCTACCAAAAAGCTATACACCCTGAGTAATCTCCACGCGCCCCGTGAGATCCTCCTAACGTAACTGCAGTCAAGCGTTCCCATCTCCATTCCTGTCCGTAGGGTACGAACCGGTAGGGCCGTCCTGACTCTCATCTGAGGGCAAAGCCCAGATTTCCACAATAGTTGTAAAGGGTCACCAACCAGAAAATAACAGTTAACACATAGCAATTAAGTTTTTGAATGCTCAAAACAACTTTTTAACTAAGCATGCACCTTAACAGGATTTTCAATATGCGAAAAGTTCATACAGTACATTGCCAATGAAAATGAAGGTAAAATGCAGTTCTCGATCTCCTAATTAACACATAATAAAACAAGACATGGATAGATTCATGAGCAATTAATCATACAACTAAAACTGAGGATTTTCACTGAGCCAATCGATTGGGCAATCGATTGGGGTGAAGATTTTTAATGAAAATAGAATCCTGGGCTGAATCAATCGATTTGGCAATCGATTGACAGGATAACGGAGCCCCTGACTTAATACCAATCGATTTCCAAATCGATTTCCTGAAGGTTTTTAGTGAAATTTTGAACTCTGGCTTGATTCAATCGATTGGGCAATCGATTGACAGGATAGCTGAGCCCCTGACTTAATGGCCAATCGATTGGGCAATCGATTTCGTAAGGGATTTTTCGAAAACTGATTACAAAATCGATTGGCTAATCGATTTTGTTCATTTGGCCAAGCCCCTGACTTCCATCCAATCGATTGGGAAATCGATTTCCCTGATCATTTTTCCAAAAATTCATGAATTAACCTAAGTCATTCCTAATCAAGTTCACAACTTAACACTTAGCAATTTCTACGCGATTACCACGGCAATTGGGATCTCGATAACCATCATACATACACACAATAATTAACACATAACACTTAGCATTTTCAACGCAATTAACACGATAAATCAAATTCAAATCACTCAATCATAAAACTCAATCAAACACGACTCGTGTGCCAAGCACCCTAATGCAATGCGTATATGCCAAAATGCATGGACTCGGAATTCCAAACCAAAACCCTCCTCGAAGGGCCGTAAATCATAATTGTACCGCCTATCGCAGGCCAAAGTACCAATTACCGAGGTGCCACCTATCACGGGTCAGCACGATTTACTAAAATGCGTAAATCATAAACGTACCACCTATCACGGGTCAGTACAGTTACCATGGTGTCACCTATCACGGGTCAACACGATTTACTAAAAGAAAAAGCGGGAATCGTAAACGTACCGCCTATCACAGACCAGTACTGTTTACCTAGGTGCCACCTATCACGGGTCAGCACAATTCACCAAAAATGTAAATCGTAAATGTACCACCTATCACGGGTCAGTACAGTTACCATGGTGTCACCTATCACGGGTCAACACGATTTACTAAAATGTAAATCGCAAACGTACAACCTATCACGGGTCCGTACAGTTTACCAAGGTGTCACCTATCACGGGTCGACACAATTTACCAATGAAATGCATGAGCATACACAGACTCCATTCACAACAATCGTTAAGCAAATGCAGATATTAAAAGATTCCCCATTTTTAATACCCATTTACTTAAACGACTTTCAAACAACATTAATTAAATAAGTCATTAAGAGATTCCCCGTTCTTAATACCGATTTAACTTAATGATTTTCAAAACAAAACGTTAAGCAAACAGTCATATTAAGAGATTCCCCATTCTTAATATACTTTTGACTTAAACGGTTTTCTCGCAAAACATTCAGTAAACGAGTCACTAAGAGATTCCCCATTCTTAATACTCATTTACTGAAACGATTTTCAAAAACGATAGTTAAGTAACCGAGACATTGAGAGATTCCCCATTCTCAACGCCCAGTTAACTTAAACATTTTCCTCAAATACACATTAAGTAAACCGAGGTATTAAAAGATTCCCCATTTTTAATACTCGTTTAACTCTAATGGTTTTCAAATTCCACAGAAACAAATTCAAACATACTTTCACATTCAAACCATAATTCACAACAACCACACCAATTAACAAACATCAAGTTTCATTTACCCATAATCATACACAATGACAATCAAATTCATTTACCACGAAACATTCATCACTATAAACAAAACCTAACTCTTAGGGTTTTACCCGTAACGCACTAGTTTGGTTTTTCCCCAAATCGACACATTTAACCCTAACAATTTCCTTCCCACACAACTACAGATAAGTCCCTAATGCAAGCTAGAAGTTTGGAAGGAGCCCTTACCTCAAAGTTAGCTTTATCGAGTGTTTCCGGTTCCGCGAGAAATTCCGGTAAAATCTCCGCTCGCAACGCCGCTTCCAAGTGGGTTTCCGGTACCGCAAGTAAAACCGGTAAAATCTTCGCTCGTAACGTCGCCTCCAAATTGGTCCCCTAGCACCGTGGCGTGGTAGTGAGCAACTTTCCCTTCTAACTCTTCGCGAAATGAAGCTTAGATCTAGAAGAAACGGAGGGGTTTGTGTTTGGATCTCAAATACCATTTTTCTACGTTTTCGAATCAAAGAGGAAGAGTGGAGTTGCGAAATCCTTGTTCTAACTCTCACCCAACCTTGGGTTACTAGTTTTGAAGAAAGGAAAGCGACGAAAACGAAAATGGGAGAAAGGAGGGAAATTGGCTGCGGGAGAGGAAGAAGACGATGGAGATGGCGATTTTCTTTCCTTTCTTTTTCTTTCCTTTGTTTTTCCTTTCTTCCTTTTTCCTTCTTTCCCTTTTATGCTATTTTCTTTTCCTTTTCTTTCCTTCTAGTTTTCCTTTCTTTTTCCCTCCAAACAAACATATATAGATAATAAATATAACTTAACAAATATCTCAAAATATCTAGATATTTGTTAAATTACCGTTTCGCCCGAAACGCATAAAATTATCTGTAAAGGATTCACCGCAGTTAATTTCAATTTATTTATCGACGAGAAATTTTAATTGGCATCGAAATATCTTTTTGATTATCAAACTCCAAAATATTATTAACTTTGGCTTAAAAGCCTCCGAGCCAAAATCCAAAATACACCAAAAATACATAAATGGTACTTTAAAATTATGGGTCTTACACTATTCGTTCTATTTTACTTGTTACCGTTTACTATTGCATTGTGTTTGTTTACTATTGCATTGTGTTTACTGTGCTTGTTTTTGTTATTATGTTAAGGATAATTATACATTGTTGTTCATTTTTGTTATTGTTCTCATCAATGTTTGGAAGGTATGCGTGTTTGGAGTCTTAATCTTATGAAAAAATGGCTTCATCATATGACATTCTACGCAAAATAATGGAAGAGAAAAAAAATGATGGAGGTTCTCAATCTAACTCATATCTCTCAATCCCATCACAAATCTTCTTCTACCTTTTCAAAACTCTCACCAATTAGTAATAATATCTCAATCTCACTTTATACTTTTATCTTTCATTTTGTTTTACCACCAACAGTCCAAATGACAGCTCCACCACCTAACCTGGTGATAAAACCACCAACAGCATCCCAAGCAACATAACCAACATCTTCCTAGGAGACATTACCTCACTTTAAAGATGTGGTAGAAGATGAGTTAGAAATTACTCAAAAAAAGAATTCTACATATTGGGATGTAGAAGTTGTTAGTATATAATCTAATTTCTAATTATGTGTTAGATGAAGTGGGACATATTTCTAATTATGTGTTAGTCAAAGTTAATTATTGATGATGGAGACAACAAAAAATATATCCTTACTAACCTTGGAAAAAAAATGGTGAGATGCATGATGTAGATTGTTTAAAAGATTTTATAGATGGGATCTTCCTTTGGAGGAAAACCTACAAAATTATTCACGTTCTATTAACTTAGACCGTTGAACTATATTTGTCCAATATAGACAAAAGGAAGACACAATGTGTAAGACCCATAATTTTAAAGTACCCTTTATGTATTTTTGGTGTATTTTGGATTTTGGCTCGGAGACTTTTTAGCCAAAATTAATAATATTTTGGAGTTTTTATAATCAAAAAGGTTATTTTGATGCCGATTAGAATTTCTCGTCGATAAATAAATTGAATTAAGTGCGGTGAATCCTTTACGGAGAATCTAATGCGTTACGGGTGAAACGGTAATTTAACAAATATCTAGATATTTTGAGATATTTGTTAAGTTATATTTATTATATATATATATATATGTTTGCTTGGAGGGAAAAAGAAAGGAAAACTAGAAGGAAGGAAAAGGAAAAGAAAATAGTATAAAAGGGAAAGAAGGAAAAAGGAAGAAAAAAAAAACAAAGGAAAGAAAAAGAAAGGGAAGAAAATCGAAAATTTCCATCTTCTTCCTCTGAACCGCAAACCAATTTCCCTCCTTCTCCCATTTTCAATTTCGTTGCTTTCTTTTCTTCAAAACTAGTAACCCAAGGTTGGGTGAGTCTTAGAACAAAGGTTTCGCAACTCCACTCTTCCTCTTTGATCCGAAAACGAAGAAAAACGGTATTTGAGATTCAAACACAAACCCCTCCGTTTCTTCTAGATCCAAGCTTCATTTCGCGAAGAGTTAGAAGGGAAAGTTGCTCACTACCACGCCACGGTGCTAGGGGACCAATTTGGAGGCGACGTTGCGAGCGGAGATTTTTACCGGATTTGCTCGCGGTACCAGAAACGCACGTTAGAGTTAACGCGAAGGTAAGGGCTCCTTCCAAACTTTTAGTTTGCATCTAGGGCCTTACCTGTGGTTGTGTGAAAACGAATTGTGTTAGGATTGGAGTATTGTTTTGAGAAAAATGATTTTCCTCATGTATGTAAGATTTTGAATAAATGAAATTTATTATGTTGATTTGTGTTCATCGTATTTGGCATGTTCATACTTGATGTTTGTTGATTGATGTGTTTTGGTGTGAATTATGAATTGAATGTGAGAATTTGTTTGAGTTTGTTTTGTGTGGAATTTGAAAACCATTAAGTTAAATGAGTATTAAGAATGGGGAATCTCTTAATGTCTTGTTTACTTAATGTGCGTTTGTTTGTGAAAAATCGTTTAAGTTAACTGGGCGTTAAGAATGGGGAATCTCTTAATGTCTCGGTTACTTAATATTTGTTTTTGAAAATCGTTTAAGTTAACTGGGCGTTAAGAATGGGGAATCTCTTAATGTCTCGGTTACTTAATATTTTGTTTTAAAGAAAAATCGTTTAAGTTAACTGGGCGTTAAGAATGGGGAATCTCTTAATGTCTCGGTTACTTAATATTTGTTTTTGAAAATCGTTTAAGTTAACTGGGCGTTAAGAATGGGGAATCTCTTAATGTCTCGGTTACTTAATATTTGTTTTTGAAAATCGTTTAAGTTAACTAGGCGTTAAGAATGGGGAATCTCTTAATGTCTCGGTTACTTAATATTTGTTTTTGAAAATCGTTTAAGTTAACTGGGCGTTAAGAATAGGGAATCTCTTAATGTCT
>NC_021164.2:41315786-41316230 GCF_000331145.2 Cicer arietinum
CCAATTACTGGAGATGCGACTTGGGAACTGGAGAGCAAGATGAGAGAGCAACACCCAGAGCTATTTATCGACGCATAGTTTCGAGGACGAAACTAATTTTAGGGGGGTAGTAATGTAAGACCCATAATTTTAAAGTACCCTTTATGTATTTTTGGTGTATTTTGGATTTTGGCTCCGAGACTTTTTAGCCAAAGTTAATAATACTTTGGAGTTTTTATAATCAAAAAGGATATTTTGATGCCGATTAGAATTTCTCGTCGATAAATAAATTGAATTAAGTGCGGTGAATCCTTTACGGAGAATCTAATGCGTTACGGGTGAAACGGTAATTTAACAAATATCTAGATATTTTGAGATATTTGTTAAGTTATATTTATTATATATATATGTTTGCTTGGAGGGAAAAAGAAAGGAAAACTAGAAGGAAGGAAAAGGAAAAGAAAA
>NC_021164.2:41316240-41324170 GCF_000331145.2 Cicer arietinum
AAAGGAAAGAAAATCGAAAATTTCCATCTTCTTCCTCTGAACCGCGAACCGATTTCCCTCCTTCTCCCATTTTCAATTTCGTTGCTTTCTTTTCTTCAAAACTAGTAACCCAAGGTTGGGTGAGTGTTAGAACAAAGGTTTCGCAACTCCACTCTTCCTCTTTGATCCGAAAACGAAGAAAAACGGTATTTGAGAATCAAACACAAACCCCTCCGTTTCGTCTAGATCCAAGCTTCATTTCACGAAGAGTTAGAAGGGAAAATTGCTCACCACCACGCCACGGTGCTAGGGGACCAATTTGGAGGCGACGTTGCGAGCAAAGATTTTACCGGCTTTACTCGCGGTACCGGAAAACCACGTTGAAGCTAACGTTAAGGTAAGGGCTCCTTCCAAACTTCTAGTTTGCATTAGGGACTTATCTGTGGTTGTGTGGGACTCTTGATATGTCTGTTTGCTTAACGTTTTGTTTTGAAAATCATTAAGATAAATCGGTATTAAGAATGGGGAATCTCTTAATGACTTATTTATTTAATGTTGTTTTGAAAATCGTTTAAGTTAACTGGGCGTTAAGAATGGGGAATCTCTTAATGTCTTGTTTACTGAATGTTTTGTGTGAAAATCGTTTAAGTCAAAAGTATATTAAGAATGGGGAATCTCTTGATATGTCTGTTTGCTTAACGTTTTGTTTTGAAAATCATTAAGATAAATCAGTATTAAGAATGGGGAATCTCTTAATGACTTATTTATTTAATGTTGTTTTGAAAATCGTTTAAGTTAAAAGAGTATTAAGAATGGGGAATCTCTTAATGTCTTGGTTACTTAATGGTTGCTGTGAAAGTCGTTTAAGTTAAATGGGTATTAAAAATGGGGAATCTTTTAATATCTGCATTTGCTTAACAATTGTTGTGGATGGAGTCTGTGTATGCTAATGCATTTCATTTGGTAAATTGTGTTGACCCATGATAGGTGACACCTTGGTAAATTGTACTGACCCGTGATAGGTGGTACGCTTACGATTTACATTTTTGGTAAATTGTGCTGACCCGTGATAGGTGGCACCTCGGTAAACAGTACTGGTCTGTGATAGGCGGTACGTTTACGATTTACGCTTTTTCTTTTAGTAAATCGTGTTGACCCGTGATACGTGACACTGCGGTAAACTGTACTGACCCGTGATAGGTGGCACCTCGGTAATTGGTACTTTGGCCTGCGATAGGCGGTACAATTATGATTTACGGCCCTTCGAGGAGGGTTTTGGTTTGGAATTCCGAGTCCATGCATTTTGGCATATACGCATTGCATTAGGGTGCTTGGCACGCGAGTCGTATTTGATTTGAGTTTTATGATTGAGTGATTTGAATTTTGATTTATCGTGGTAATTACGTTGAAGGTGCTAAGTGTTATGTGTTGGTTATTGGGTGTAAGTATGATGGTTATCGAGATCCCATTTGTTGTGGTAATCGCGTAGGAATTGCTAAGTGTTAGGTTATGGACTTGATTAGGAACGACTTCAGTTAATTCATGAATTTTTGGAAAAATGATCAGGGAAATCGATTTCCCAATCGATTGGATGGGTAAACAGGGACTTGGCCAAATTGACAAAATCGATTAGCCAATCGATTTTGTAATCAGTTTTCGAAAATCATTTACGAAATCGATTGCCCAATCGATTGGGCCTTAAGTCAGGGACTCATCCATATTCGACCAAATCGATTTGGAAATCGATTGGCTTAAAACCTGGGGGCTCAGTACTCACTCAATCGATTGCCAAATCGATTGATTCAGCCCAGGATTCTGTTTTCATTGAAAACCTTCACCCCAATCGATTTCCAAATCGATTGGCTAAGTGAAAATCCTCAGTTTGAGTTAGATGATTGATTACTCATTAACTTATCCATGTCTTGATTTGTTATGTGTTAATTAGGAGATTGAGAACTTCATTTTACTTTCATTTTTAATTGGCAAAGTATTGTATGAACTTTTCGCATATTGAAAATCCTGTTAAGGTGCATGCTTAGTTGAAAAGTTATTTTGAGCATTTAAAAACTTAATTGCTATGTGTTAACTGTTATTTTTTTGGTTGGTGACCCTTTACAATTAGTGTGGAAATCTGGGCTTTGCCCTCAGATGAGAGTCAGGACGGTCCTACCGGTTCGTACCCTACGGACAGGAATGGAGATGGGAACGCTTGACTGCAGTCACGTTAGGAGGATCTCACAGGGCGCGTGGAGATCACTCAGGGTGTATAGCTTTTTGGTAGGATGATCAGATTAGGATGATGTATAGGGACTAGGTGTCCTTCTTTTTGGATTGGAGTATTTTTAGTTTGGAAAACTGTACTTATACTAATATTGTCAGTTTGACATCTTATTTGAATGGGTTCCATGTACCATTTGTTGTTGCGTAAATGGTTTGGATTTATAATTGGAGAAACTTTTCCGCTGCTTGTAAATTATAATGACTCAATTATTTATCCAAGGGCATTTCCTGATTTAATTCTTTGTTTGTTTTTAATTACTTTTAAAAAAAAAAATATACCCTCGCTTTGAAAAACGGGGTGTTACACAATGATAATCATTATTCTGCTGCGTTGTGGTTTGTTTTCTACTGTTCTATTTTTTGATGTCATTTGTTATCAATATAAGAGAAGGCTATTAAAAATGTTGCAAATGGGGAGAAGATTACAATCCATCATACATTAGGTTCTAAGACACTTGCAAGGAAGGGGGATGAGTTGGTAGGATTTCCTCAATCTACTATTGATCGAATACTTAATTGCACAAGTCCTTTTTATATGTGTTTACTTGTAGGAACTTAGAAATGGTCAAAAATATTGCAGGGGCCAAATGTATTCAATTTGTCATAAAAAATCTAATGAGTCAGTGTTACAGAGGCTTGGTTTGGTTGGTGAGTTATGGTTGGATGTAGTTAGTTTGGTGCTTGTACCAATATAGTTAATCTATTATAAGCCATGTGCATTATGGATTTTCTCTTGATTGATCATACCTTATGTTTCTATCAAGTTCTATCAATAAATTGTGTTGTTTCCATAAAGAAACATAATTTGGAATAAATCTATTCTTAGATGAAATCAAATAGATTGTTCATTTGCAATACACACTTGAATCTACTACATGGTATATTTCTGTAGAAATGGTTGGAGTATTTTAGACCTTTATGTTACAAAGATAAATTTAGTTTGTTTCATTTGCATGTGTAAGAACAATTGGAAGCTGAATATGTTCGTTGTATGGACTTGAAGTAACACCGTCTCAAATCACTAGATCTACTTCTCACTATGCAAGATCGATGTCTTTCTCCAAGGCTAACGAGAACATGGAGAAAATGCAAGTTGAAATCGATAGGCTTAAGAAAAAGGATTCATAATTTGATAACTCGAAGGAGCAAATTGCTTTCTTACTACAAATGCAAAATTCCAAAGAAAAATAGGTAAATTTGCTTTGTTAGCGAACCTGTTTAAAAAATCATGTCGGAATTTTTTCTCCATGGTGAAAAATATCAACTGTGTAATGAGATAACAGAGATATACACCTTAAATATAAGTGCAAATTAACTTGTGCGAACTGTCCAAAATTAACTATAATGGTTGGACCCTAAAATCAACATTGCTTCAGCAAAAGTCCACAATCCAATTATTCTAAAAACTTAAAATTTTGTAGTTTTAATGTTGGCGATTATCTTAGATTCCTTCGCAACATAATTGAAAATTATTGAAGCTTCTTTTATTTATTTTTTTGTTAATAACATAGAGCAAATTCCTTGGTAATAATGATTGGTTTTAGCTATATGAGAAGTTTAGATAATTGGTTTTTGATAATATTTATCAAAATTAATTGAGGTTAATATATACTTATATTTTTTTTAAGACAACATACTTAGAATCGTCAATAGATGGTAGACGTTTCTCTGAGTCTAGCTACCAACCTGAGGATCATGGAGCAACATCATTAGGGACTATTAGATATTTTTATGAACTCTTAAGTTTGATGGAGGTGTTTTATATCTGTAGTCACGCCACTAATGTTTTGGATTTTGAATATTTAAATTACTTTATTTATTGTTTTAGCTAAGTTTGATGTATGTATCAGAACTATTACTTTTGAAAAGATTATATAAATTGGATTTAGTCATTATAGTTATATATTTGTGTATTTTAATTATATAGATGATAGTTATATATATTTTAATGTAGTTAATAAAAAATAGGGAAAAATCGGATTATAAACTTGTGATGGTTCAAACTATCTCAAAATGTATATAGCGGCGATTGATAATTGTTGCAACTCTATAGGAACAAATAAAATAGGCGATTAATAATTGTTGCAATTCTATAGGAACAAATAAAATAGGTGCGTTTAACTACGGTTCTAACAGTTGCAATACATATATAGAGGCGATTGATAACCGTCGTAAATGCTGCCTTATGAATAATTTTTAGAAAAATGCTTCTTAGTACGAAGCCAATAAATCACAAAACTCACGAATGACTTGGACCACTACTTTTCGGTTCCCTCTTTTTCTCTTCTTTAGCCTTGATAGAGAGATAAATATTTGGAAATTAATAATCAGAGTAAATGACTAAATGGGATTCATTCAACAACCTACTCACTCTTGACCACTCTCTCTTCCACACCATCCATCAACAATTTCTATTTCTCCATAAGGTTAGATTATCGACACTCTCGGTACTATGTTTTGATGTTTTAGTTTTGGGGTATGTTTTTTTCTTTTCTGCAATCGTTTCTTGTCCTTGTGATGGTAGTCTAAGCGAAATTTTTGCTTCTTTTAGCTTTCATATTATGATATTTGTGATTTTTAGCATGTAAAAATTAACTACCATTTCATACAAAAATTAAATATCATTTCATATTGATTGCAGATTTGGAAAAGAAAGGTTGCACAATATCTGGCTGATTTTGGTGTTCCATATACGATTATAAGGTACATTGCTTTATGTCAATACTTAGAAATATATAGAAAATTAGAAGATTACATCGGTTTCTTATTTACTACATACTTTTCCAGCATTGGAAACTAGAAGATTAAACCATGTTCTGTTAGGCTATCGGTTTTAGTTTTGAAGTTCCTTAAAACAAAAAAATCAAATATAGGTTTGGAAGAATATTTTGATAATTAACATATAAGATTGTTTAAGTTTAAGAGCTAAGACTATTTATGCATATCATTTACTGAGTACCCACTTTCTCATGCTTTATTATGTGCCATTTTGATTGCAAAATATGGAAATTATTCTAGTGTGTTGATATATTCAACACTGTTTAATAAATTGTTATTTGTTATTAAGAACAAATAGGATGTTGAGAGCTGTAAAAACTTAAAAAATAAAAGTGGTAACCCTTTGTGAGCTAGAATCCACAAGAAATGAATCAAAAATTGCAGAGAAAAAGGCAGGTTAAGTATTAAATACCAGAACTTATATTATGGGACTGATTTGTGTTTAGATGCATGTATTCAAACTAATCATCTATGAGAATTTTTTAGTTGTATGTTATTTGTTTAAATGCATAGGAACTTCCTTTAAGATTATAGTATGGAGTCGATGGATATAAATGTGAATGTAGAAGATGGAGTGGTTGATGAAGCTCCTTTTGTAGTATTTGGACATATCGATGATACACGAAAGAAAACAATGTCCACTGTTTGGAATTTTTGTACAAAATTTGGTAAAGATGAAGATAGGATTGAAAAAGTTGCATGCAATTTTTGTAGTAACGAATTTGGTATTGCAAAAACCCTAATTCTGGACACAATTCTGGAACTTCTCATCTAATTCGTCATGTTTCTCTTTGAAAGAATATCTTGTTGAAACTTTTAATCAAGATGAACCTCCTAAGATGATTAGAATCAACCAAAAAAGTCCATCGTGATTTGCTTGCTTAAGCTATTATTGCACATGATCTTCCTTTTAGCTTTGTTGAGTATGAGAAAATTCAAGAATGGGTAAATTATTTGAATCCTTATGCTGAAATGGTCTCTAGGAGTACCCATTGTGTGGGATATTGAGTAGGTTCCCTTTTTAAAGTATTCTTGACCCACTATTGAAGGTTCCCTTTTTGAAGTATTTTTACACTACTCTTGATGCTTCAACATGCAACATTAATCTTAAGAATGTGTTGGACATATTTAGAGTGCTTTATCAAGAATATGTGAGCATTTCAATAATCAAAGTGTTGTCCTCTCTCAATCATCTCAAGATTCAAACTCATTGTCAAAGTCATGTAGAGAGGGAAGTACAACTAAGAAATGTAAAATTATAAGTGTGAGGTTTTTTATCCTAAAAAAGTAATTAACTTTATTTCATTTCAATTGTTCTTGTCTGTAGATTAGTAATAATGATATTGATTTTCTATACATTATAGGCTTTTAAAAAATTTCAGAACCAACCTACATCTAACAATGGGGAAAGTGAACACTATGAAGATTTTGAGGTACTTCTTTACAGGAAGGTTAATGAAAGAAAACAGCGTGTACTCTCTTTAATGGCACAAGATGTGCTAAGTATTCATATCATACAGTAGCATGGGAGTCTTCTTTTAGTATTGGTGGACGTGTTCTCACCAAATACAAAAGTTCTACTCTTCCTGATCACGTCAAAATGTTGATTTACACTCGAAACTGATTACATGGATTTTCTGAAAATCTGAATGGTAATATTTAGTTTTCTAATTTTTTAATCTAGCAAAATTATCTCATTATTGATTATCACTACGCCAAAAATGACATTTAACAGCGCCCATTTTACAGCGCTTGCTAAACACAAGCGCTGTTGTAATTATATTTTAAAAATAACGGAACCTTTTACAGCGCTTTTGATGACAAGCACTGTAAAACAAGCGCTGTAGTAGGTCATATAACATTTGCGCATCACGTTATAAGGCTTTTACAGCGCTTGTCAAAAAAGCGCTGTAAAAGGAAGCGCTTTCGCGTATCAGTTACAGCGCTTTTTTCACAAGCGCTGTAAAACACATGCGCTTTCATTGAATTTAACTACCTATTACAGCGCGTTTTTCACAAGCGCTGTAAAACACATGCGCTTTCATTGAATTTAACTACCTATTACAGCGCGTTTTTCACAAGCGCTGTAAAATACATCTTTAAAATAATTATATACGTTGGAAACCCTCATATCCTCTACATCTTTCAAATAATTATATACGTTGCGAACCCTAATATCCTCTACGTACTGTGCGGCCATCTACGTTGTCTAAGGTATTTTTTATATATATATATTAAATCTCTTTTACACATGATCTGTTATGTTTTGTTACATATATATTAAATCTACTAAAAATTGTTATATATATATATTAAATCTCTTTTACACATGATCTGTTATGTTTTGAAATTGTCAAAAATTGTCAAAAACTCATACCACATGATCTGTTCTGTTTTGAAATTGTTAGTTGATATTGGTTTCTTTTTGAAAACTTGTTGATATGTTTTGAAAGCTTATTATTTTTGTTACTGTATTTATATAGGTGGTATAATATGGATAGGAAATGGATTTCATCCAATCGATTGTCAAAAGATTATGAAATTGGAGTGAAGGAGTTTGTTGAGTTTGCAGTGAAGAATGCAAAAGATCCAAATAGAGTAGTTTGTCCTTGTTTAAAATGTTGTTTTGGAAAACGTGTTAGAGAAGATGAATTAGAAGGACATCTAGTATGTAATGGAATTGATCAAAGCTACACATGTTGGATAAGACATGGTGAGAAAAAAAAAGGAAACATTAATTTTGAGAATAGTTCGACATATGCTTCAACTGACTTCGATACAGATACATATGAGCCGAACCTAGTTGATGAGATTGCAAAAGCAGTTGAAAAAGATCTTCAAGATTGTCCTAAAATGTTTGAAAGTTTGTTGAGTGATGCAGAGAAAGAATTAT
>NC_021164.2:41324670-41327066 GCF_000331145.2 Cicer arietinum
AAAACATCAAAAAATATATTGAAATATTTTTTATTTCAAACAATTATTGATTTTATTATTATATTTTTTTTATTTAAAATAGGCCTATGGGCCCTCTAAGCTCATGGAATTTTGTGGGCTTTATTTCATTGGGGGTTTTCCTTTAATGAACCTTTATATTATAAGATTTTTTGCCCCCTCCAATATGTGGATTTGAGCCAATATATAGAGGCTTGACAAATTGACAGCTCTAGATGGAAGCAATTAGTTAAGGACGCACAAATGAAACAACACTAAGAAGAAGAATTCGATCATGTAGATTTTGTTTATTTTTTTCAGATCATAATTATTAAAATAATTAAAAATAAAACACTAAATCAACCCACCATAACATAAAAGAAAAATTTACATCATAGAGAAAAAAGATATTTTTTGTTATCTCTTGATTGTAAAAAAAACCCATCAAATCCATGATTTAATTTGTAGTCTCTATTTCAAAAATCAATTAAAGGTTATAAGGAGTAGACAGAAGAGATGCATGATGCCAATAATGAGGGAAGGTTCATCCTATTCTCTCTTACTTGGATTGAGAAAATAACATTAACATTATCATTAAGCCAAGATCACACAATCATGAGCCATAAAAACTTGTTATTGAGCTCTTTTTTTTTTTTTTTTAAGGATTGAATATTCAAAGAGTAGACTAAAAATGTTTTATTTCTTTCTAAGAGACCAATCCCTTATTTGGCCTAAGGTAAACCAACAACCCATATAGTTTCTATAAACTCTAGTCTAATTAAATTATTCAACTAATAAGTTCGTAAAATAAATCAAACAAATCAATTAATTATTAAACAAAATAATACTAAAAATAAAGATATATGTTAATCATAAGAAAAAATTAGAGGATATTACAATACTTATCCTCTTTAAAATAGTTTAATCATCTAAACTAGACAGTCGCGAAATGGTTAGGGTAAAACTTGTTAGTGCAAAAGTGCTTTTAGCTACAATCCTGTGGTTGATATTTTGATTATAACAAAAAAAAAACAAATAAAGAACAAAAAAAAAACCCAACAATATCATAAGTAAATTAGAGACCAAGAATATTACAAAGAGAACAAACAAATATCCTTTGGTTGATATTTGAAGATAACATAAATTACAAGTAAATTAAAGAAAATATAGTGAGCGTCTTAAACACGGAATATTATCACCTAACTAACAAGTAATTATGCCTACTAATGGAGCAAGTCATACTATAGCAAAAGAAGTATTGCATTAAGTAGTTCAAAGACAAGCGTAATAAAGTATGTGTTATGATATAAGATAAATCATCTGATGATTGGACGAAGAAAAAAGAAACCAAAACTTCGTTTTGGCTCTACATTCTAAGTCTTGTGATATGCAACTTAGATGATGCAAGCTTTGGTTGACTCTGGTGATGAGAGTGACGTTGTGTCTTAATTGTCTCTAAAAATGCAAGCAATATCTTGGTTCAATTGCCACCAATGAATGCATATATCTTTTGTTCCAATTACCTCTAATGAAAGAAAATATGTTACTGATCGTCTGTCTCCAATGACTACAATGTGCAACCTATCCTCTGCCTATGATGAATTCAATGATGGATACTAAGCGGCTGTGCGTATCGACCCGTGCAGTGTTGTAGCTAACGCGTTAAGTATCCCGCCTGGGGAGTACGTTCGCAAGAATGAAACTCAAAGGAATTGACGGGGAGTACGTTCGCTTTAAGGATTGAATACTTGTATGCTATTTATGGAAATTGTGAATTAAGTCATTGATTATATTGAGGCAAAATCTCTATATAAAGGGAGGACTGGATGTAGAAACATTTTTATGTGAACTAGTATAAGAATATATGTATCTCACTTAATCTCTTCTATTTCTTGCATTTTAGTTATTTATGATTCAACCTTACTATGTCTAAACCTGCTTTTTAAAAGTAAGTTGAATGTTTTGATAA
Organism: Cicer arietinum; assembly: GCF_000331145.2. Taxonomy (NCBI): domain Eukaryota; kingdom Viridiplantae; phylum Streptophyta; class Magnoliopsida; order Fabales; family Fabaceae; genus Cicer; species Cicer arietinum. The sequence goes on from NC_021164.2 coordinate 41,326,637, forward strand.
AGAACTTTTTTTTATACAAACCGAACCAGCTTTCGGAAACGACAAACACAATTCAAATCCTCTATTTCTTGTGTTTTTCATCACCTTCAGAGCTCCCTCATCTTCTCCTCCAACTCCCATGTAGCATCTCCAGTCGCCTAATTTTAGATCACCTTGACCAACGAAATTTCTTTGCTTCTCAAAAGTTTGGTAGTTCTATCTTCAATGTTCACCTTGATGAACGTCAATGATGTAAGCATATATAACGTTAATGTTGATGTATCTTGACAAAATAGTAAATAATTATCAATTAATGTCAAAATTTATAGTTATAATTTATATGATAATAGATTTCATTCTAATGGTTGATTTTGAAAAATATTTATTTGTCACTATTGTTGAATGAGTATAACTCTTTGAGTGTAATTTAATCCCTCCTCATATATATATA